>NW_022264523.1:0-27620 GCF_002021735.2 Oncorhynchus kisutch
CCTGGAGCTGTACAACTATTGCATCAGCGTGCATGAAAACCTATCGTACACACTATCTAACTCCTGAATCTATAGCTATCCCATCGCCAGACAACTACCGACGCCAATTCAAGGCCTACTCTAGTGGTTCCATTCAATGGTTGGAGTACTTGGCCCAGGATAAAGATATTTTTATCCAACATGCTTTGAATCGGGGGGAGAAGGCTTTTGGGCCTTACCATGTAGATGGATACACACAGATTGACGGGGTTGAGACAGTGTATGAGTACAACGGTTGTTTCTTCCACGGTTGTAAATTATGCTTTGTCCCCCACACCTTGTGTGTCCTAACCCAAAAGACTTTTGGGGAAATGTACCAAGAGTTTCAAGACAAACTGAATTCTTTAAAGGCTACTTACGGGTTAAAAGTTGTGGTTTTGTGGGAGCACGAATGGACAGCCCTCAAAAAGGCAGATCCTAGTGTTAAGGCCTCCTTACCCATTATGACCCTCCAGAGCCCCTGGAACCGCGACAGGCCTTGTTTGGAGCCGGACCAATGCTTTGACATTGCGTTATGTAGCTCAACCCGACGAGACAATAGGCTATGTAGATTTTACATCCCTATATCCTCATGTAATGAGTTCCTCATTCTATCCTATAGGGCATCCTGAAATTATTCACAGCGACTTTGACGAACCCCAAAATTATTTTGGTTTAATCAAAGCGACTGTCTACCCTCCTAGGGGGCTGTTTATACTGTGTTGCCTTACAAGGGTCCTAAAGGAAAACTTTTCTTTCCCCTTTGTCGCACATGCTGTGAAAACCACAAACCAGGAAAACCCCTGTGATCACACAGATCAAGAAAGAGCCCTGACCGGTGTATGGGTCACTGTAGAATTCTCTAAGGCTTTAGAGAAGGGGTATCGTGTGGCCAAAATCTTTGAAGTGTGGAACTTTTCAGGAAATCAGACACACTTTTTAAAGAGTACATCAAAACCTTCTTGAGATGCAAGCAGATGGCTTCAGGCTATCCTGCATCGGTCACAGATCAAGAAAGTAAAGACCAGTACATTCAAGACTACCATGACAGAGAAGGCATACTTCTTGACCCTGACAGAATAGAGGTCAACAAAACCAAAAGAAATGTGTCGAAATTGTACTTGAACTCCCTTTGGGGGAAATTAGCGCAGAGATGCAATATGCTAACAACTTCGATCATTAAAGACCCCGAAGAATTTTTGGAATTTGTTTTTTCGGACCAATACGAAATTTCACATTTTTCCTTCTTGAGTCAAGACATTGCCTTGGTGCAATGGAGGCGCCACCAAAAGTGGGTTCTACCCCCGGGTAATGTAAATGTGTTTCTTGCAGCATTTACCACAGCCTATGGCCGCCTTGAACTGTACACCCTCATGGAACAGCTTCAGAGGCGGGTTCTTTACCACGACACAGACTCTGTGGTCTATGTAAGCAAACCGGGGGATTGGACCCCCCCACTTAGCAACTATCTTGGGGGTTTAACGAGTGAACTCGAAGAGGGTGACCATATTACAGAATGGTCCTCATGTGGTCCAAAAAGCTATGCTTTTAGGACTAAAGCCAATCACGTGGTGTTGAAAGCCAAAGGCGTGACTCAAAACTATGAAAATGCACCGCGTGTAAACTTGGAATCAATCACGCGCTTGGTCGAGGGGTTCGTAAAGGACAAGAATAGTGACTTGGAGATTTTGAGCTCCTACAACAAAATAGTGAGGGATAAAAAGGGGTTCCATCTAAGAAACGCACCACTCACTAAAAGATTCAGGGTAGTCTATGACAAGAGACAGCTATTGCCTGACGGTACCACATTGCCCTTTGGCTACTGACTTATGCTACAAGCCCCAGTGTGTCTTAAAGCTTAAGATATTATGACTGCTGTCGAGGGTTTTGACCCCCGGCTACAATTGCCTTTTTCAGCATTAATTGCAGGCCCTTCAAACAGTGGTAAAACTTTTTTTGTAAAAAGTATTTTAGAGAATTCTGAACATGTGTTATCTCAAAAGCCTGACAATATTGTATGGTGTTATTCATGTTACCAACCTCTGTATGATGAATTATTGAAGACAATAAAAATCAAGTTTGTTGAAGGAATACCCGATTCTCTGTCTGATGATGAACTTCTCCCCCCACATGTAAATAATCTGCTGGTTTTGGACGATATGCTATTTGCTGGTAGCGAACACCCTGAAATTGCACGAGCTTTTACCCAATATACTCATCATAGAAACCTGTCCGTGCTTTACTTGGTCCAGAATGTGTTTCACCAAGGTAAAAATAGTCGGACCATTAGCTTGAATGCCAACTACATGGTATTGTTTAAAAATCCTAGAGACAAACTGCAAATTAGCACTCTAGCTCAGCAGATGTACCCTGGACGGAAATCATACTTTATGGAGAGCTATGAGGACGCTACCAAAGAGCCATTTTCTTATTTAATCGTGGATTTAAAAGCAAATACTCCAGAACACCTTAGGCTACGTACAGGGCTGTTTCCGGGGGAGAGGCCTGCTGCATACCTTCCTAAAAAGTAAACGCTATGTCTCTGCGTTTAAAAAGAAACCTCCCCCTCTTGAGAAGGCTAGTAGGTTCTACAGCTAAAGAACGGAAGGCCATCTTGGGTCGCTGTTCTTCAGATCTCATATTAGCCCTATGTGAGATTGCTTTGAATCTTCTCAAAGGACGCATTCCACTCACCCTGAACCAATTGAAAAAATTAAGGAGACAAAAGACAGCGATCAAACTCTTTGCCAATAAAAGGGCCAGTCTTCAAAAGAAAAGACATAGTATACAACAGTCTGGGGGTTTTCTTCTACCTTTACTCAGTATAGCCGTGCCCTTCATCACCAGCCTTATTGCGGCCAGACGTGGTGGTTGAACACGTGGTGTGATGGCCACTAAAATGTACTTGGTGCCTCAACAAGAGTTGGATAGACTTAAAAAACAAATGCAGGGTCCTGAAGATATCAGACAAACAGCGGAAAATGATTTGGATACGGCCATGAAGGATGTTTTGAACCGAAAAGGATTGAACCCCTATGATAAGATTCAAAAATACACAAACCTAATGCAAAGGTATTTGACTCGGGTAAAGCAAGGGGAGAGAGAGACTAACCATTTAACCCTTTCCCTACCGGACCCTTTAACAGATGTCGAACCTAACGATAGCCATGCCCCTGTAAGGCCTGTACCGTCGATCTTACCTAGTGGAGATAATATGTCGGGTGAAGCTCAAATGCCATTTGAAGATAAAGTTATGCATGACCTACTGACACATGTGCCTTTACGTAACAGGAAGAATGTTAAATACATTATGAACAAGATAAAAGACTCAAAGGGGATAGCTGCTTGGAACGACTCTGGAGAGTTTATCCTTCAGGGCTCTGTGGTTAGGGGGTCCCATATGCAGGACTTGCTTAAAAGTACCACGGCTGCCCACAAGGTTGCTGATGACCGAAGGCCTCCCGGCTGGCGTCAGTTTCTTAAGGCCCTGGCAATCCTCAACATCCCCCTCTCCGGTGTACCCAACCATAAGCTTCGTCAACAGATTCAAGCTTTAAAACAAAAGCCTTCAACGAGATACAGCACCCCTAAAGATGCCCCAACGACACCGGCCCCATATGAAAGCGATGATGCTAACTCATTTACTCCCATGAACGTCTCAGGACCTTTTCCTAAACCCGATCTCTCGGCGTGGTTAGACTTTTGAAAATGACTTTTGAATGACTATGATTAAATTCAATAAATTTTTTATTTGAAAAATAAGCAAGTTAACATTTGTGGCATTCTTGAAACATATGACGTGAGCATACGCCTTGATTACGCGTTCTTAAAGGACACACATTTGAACACTTTTGATATTTTCTAACAAAACAAGATACAAGGTTATCATTACTTCTTAAATCATCCTTATAAAGAGACATAACATCTTCAAAAGAAACTCCCCGGGCTCTTTGGCACAGGTAAAATACACAGTGGTGACCGCATGTAGTGGAAAGGTTATCTTGCACTTGTTTGATGTTGTAGTAGATCTTTGTACCGTTTAGGGTCAAAAAATCTTTAATAGATTTAGGGAAATGTGAAAAACCGGGGGGAAAGCCATAGGAATCAAAAAAAGTTGAGATTTTTCGTCCACCTTCCTGTTCTAATGTCATAGCTAGCCAATGTTCACCAGGCATGTGTTTAGGATGGGTATTGACAATAAACATTGCAGGCCTCTCAGACCATATCTCCATAGGTAATTCATCACAAGCCAACACTCCACAAAATTGTTTTCCAATCAAGCGGCTCATGAGCCCGTCCAACTCTTGGGTATTCATGTCTTTGTTCAAAGGTCCTTAATAATAATCCACTAAGACCTGTCTTCGGGCATTCACTTCCAAGATTGAATCAGAGCATGCGTAAACAATCATGCTAACTGTACAGGCTAAAGGTGTACGGAAACGCATTTCCAGCCTGAGGTTACCTTGGGACACCACAGACAGATTTCCTGAGGTGTCATCATCAGGTGATAAATTGAAAGCATACAATGTGTAACCCTCTGCAAAATCATTTCTGTCAATAGGTAAAGAGAGATCTTTTAGATGTCGCCCTGTAGCCAGGAATAGATTGTAAAATTCTCGCACAGATATGTTGTTATTAAATTGTGGTTGGAAAGCCTTCGCCGGAACCTGACGTCCGTCCTGACAGAGCGCTACATACTCTGCATTGAAGTGCTGAAAATTAAAGGGTTTTTTATCTAAACTGCCCGTATTAGAGGCGTGATCAACCAGACCTATAACCACATATCTAGGTAAAGGGCCTAGAAATAGGTTTTCTTGACTGCAGATTCTACTGCCCACAGGTATGCTAAAGGTTTTCATGGTAATTCTTTGGAGAGGGTAAAGGGCATTTCCTTTCATCAAAGCATGTGAGTGACCCAGGCGCACGGCCGGAGATACAGATACTTTTTTAATAAAAAGGGTTGCCCCCAACACTTTCAAACTAAAATCCCCGTCTTGGGGAGACATCAGGCAAAAATCATCCTTGGCCCTGGTTAATTTTAATCTTAAATCAACCGAATTTAAGAGTAACCGTTCTTGAAAGAAAATGTCAGAGTGTATAGGGCCTAGCAAATGAAACTCTCGAGATTCGGCGCAGTAGCGAGCTCGTGCCGCTAGTCCTTTGTTTGCACCGGTGGAAGGGTCTGTCGATTCCATAGAGGCTCCTGCAGTATCCTTGCTAAACAGCCCGGCGCTAAATTGGGTTTTGAGAGTGTCTTCGGAGTAGTTTAGTAAACACTCCATGATGGCTCTATAAGGGTATGTAGCGCTGCTTTGACTGATTAGGCGTTCACCCAAAGTCACATCAACTTGGGAGAAAATGGTGGCCAAGGGGTAATTAATGAGACTCACTTTGGCATCGTCTGCAATATTAGACCCATCTCTTTTGGTCACTTTTAGACGTAAATGCACCAAGGTGTTGTTGAGGTCCAGATAGTTGTCACCATGGCCTGGTATGAAAAATTCGATAGGCCCGTTATCGGTAATAGCAGAGAGAGGGGCTATCTCCACATAACTGGATCTATCTATTGAATGCTGCGTTAACGGTGCCGTGAAAAGATCAAGTTCTGTCTTTATAGCTTCAGAGGACATTCGATGTAAAAGAGCCATGTCACTTATTCTTTTAGAAAATACTTCCTAGTATTCTTTTAGCCTGTTTTGGTACAGACCTCCTCACTTTACCCCGTCTTTGACTTACTGAGGTTCTTTTAACAGTTAACCGCCGCTTTTTAGGTGCAGGTCTACGCCTTAAACCAGGGGGTCTCTTTTTTGGCCTTCGAGACAATATCATAAGCCCCGAGCCTTCTTGATGCTCCACCTCTGGTGACGCCCTTCGGGTCATAGCATTGGCTACAACCTCACTTACTATATTTTTAGCCGCTGATTTTAAATGTGGTTTGGCTATGCTGAAGCCTCTCTTCATAAACGGTAAAACCATCCTGAAGAGGTTACGGAATATACCTCCTATCCCCGAACCATACATTGTCGGCGCTCCATGATATCCTGGTAGTCCATTACCCACTTGATCCACATAGTATGAAACATAACGGTTAGGGTCGAGCTGATGGTGCTCCATAACCCTTTTATTTGTATTATGTTTATAAATATAATACAGCTATTATATATGTAGAGAGGTTTTGGTGGGTCTAAAGTGGAGTTTTACAATCGTTTTACCATAAGTAAATTCAATGTTTTCGTTCTGATCCGTTTTAAGCTCAACCAGAATGTTTTCAATATAGTTCTTGCTGACATGTACGTAGTGCGGCTTGTCATAATTGACAGTGACGATGTCCCCATCCTTGCCGTCTATATGAACTGTTCGCAGGAGGGGCACACAGCTGTCTCCGACCCTTTGATAGGTTATGATGTCGGTATAGACAAATATGTTGTAAAAGCCTGCATGTATATCCGCAGGGAATGGGAATAATTTATCGTTCACATACGTCCATTTATTGGGACCCATCCCCAACATGTAGGATAAATTACCGCTGGTCTTTATACCTCCGTTAGCAGGCCCTGAGATTTGTATCCTTTTATGGATTGGATTGTAGAATAGGAATATTTCCATCTTGTTCAGGGTTAGGTGTTCATTCAACTCTGAGACGATCCTGTCGACGGTTCTATAGAAACCTTTTTTAAGCTTAATAAGTTTCGCAGGTTCCGAGAACCTTTTGCAATAAAAATCACGGTCCTTAGCTTTGATATTATACCAACTATGGGGGTATGTAATCTCGCTGAGACCTACTTCCCAAGCCTCTGATAACTCTATAGGCTTTGGAAAATTGGTTGTATACTTCGAACTCTGATTATTACGATATATCTGTGCCGACGCATTACTGGGGAGAGTCAGGTAGAAGCCGCTGTGTTCCATGATGCCCAACTGTGTACACGCGAATGATGCGCTAGTTATCATGACTAGGGGTTTAAATTAACCCCCGTTGCCTCCACCACATCCTGCTCCAATACCCAACTGTTGAACTTTTGAGGCCAGTTTTTCCAGCGGACCAGCAACCATTTTTTACCCTTTTCTCTCTTCTGATCTAGAATCTCCTCCACGTGAAAGACTTTGTCTTTACCCAACTGGACCTTCTGTAATTCCTTCTCATAAAAAGATCCCTCTATAAGATCCCCGTCATAATCTTTTAATTTGTAGACCGGCGGAATGCGTGGCAGACATTCGGTAACGGTAAACAACTCCGAGCTAAAGCCTTGTTCGTATTTTTTGTCGAAAACACCCCTCAACTTTGATATACGCACCAAGTCACCCACTAGGAATTTAAAAGTCATTTTTTTCTTACGGCGAAGTGGGAACAAACCATACATATTTTTAAAGACTTGAAAAGAGTTTTCCGAAGAGACCTCCGAGGGCTTCATACGTATAGTCTTATGGTAGCTGTGGTTGTAACCGTTTACTAAATCCTGAACTATGTCTGTATATCGGTTGGTGTTGTGAGCTGTAAAATAGCGCCACATCCGCTCTTTCAAAGTCCTATTAAAGCGTTCCACAACCGAAGCTTTCAAATCAGAGCCTGTAGCAAAATGTACTATATTATACTTATTCATTAGCTTCTGAAATGTTTGATTAAAAAATTCTTTTCCGCCATCCGTCTGCACTTTCTTGGGGGCGCCTCCTGCCTTCAAGATCGATTCAAAGGCCCTGGTCACCTCTGCCCCGCTCTTATTTTTTAACACCCTTACATAGGCTAATTTAGAGAAAATATCTATAACCGTTAGCATGTAGCGATTTCCATCATTTTTATCGGCAAGGGACTGCATGTCACATAGATCCGCCTGAAATTGGGATAATGGATGCGTAGAAAAAACTCTATTTCTTGGAAAATGTTTTCTTACAGGTTTATGTAGAGTGTAGGCATCTTGCTCTGATAACCATTCATTCACTTTAGCATCGCTTAACAGACTACCTGTTTCTTCGACTATAGCTCTCTGTAAACGCTCTTTACCCCCATAAGACCCGGGGTTAGAGGGATTATAATATATGTTTTTCAACAGCTGCTCAGCCATCCTTCTTGCCTCTCTGAGGTACAATAACTGTAATGAGCCACTTTCATATAACGACAACATTTCAGTTTGTGAATTTTTATTTTAAGAATGCAACAATTATTACGTATACAGACAATTCAGGATTTGTTGCAAGATACAAGTCCCCGTTTTCTCAACAATCACAGCATGCAACACCCTGTATATATTGTTTAGATTTACAGGTTTGTTTCGCTGAATTTTTAAAACACACACGTCTGATATATAAGTATATAAACAACAAATATGATACACATTCACATTAAAGGGTGGTTCAAACAAATAATGTAAAATCTTAGCCAAAGTTATTTCTAGTTCTTCAGAATCCTCAACAAGCCTTGATACCATATGTGACCATTGTAAACTCTCGCCCGTATGTCGGACATGTTTCATGATTTGCTCCATTTTTAACACACGCTCTACAATAACCCCTGTATTGTGGGTTGTGTAGAACTTTACATTGTTCACTTTATTTTCAATAATCTGATGCATAACATTTGTAAGGTCTCTCAAAAGAAAAAATGTATTTATTCGCTCAAACATCGTAGACACATAGTTACCCATAGCTCTAAATAAACAAAATGTCACTCGGTCTCTTGGGATTTATTGAGCCAGAAAAGCATCACATCAGCCATCACAGCTTCCCTGTATTTGTTGTCGTCCACCAGGGTGTGTCGGATTTCTTTGAGTTTCTCATGGATGAAGAGGGCCTCCTTCAGTTCATGTAGGAAGGCTTCGGTTACCCCGTAAACTCTAGGGATAGACGGCGCAATACCCATAGACTCCAGGGCGATGACCAGCGCTGGTATAAAACGGCAGGACCACAGTCTTTTCACCAGCTCCTCAAAATGATTGAAAAAGTAGTATCTAGGAGGGTCGTAGAGGCAAGGATGACGACGCTGGCTGGGATGATTGATCTCACAGCCGATGCATTTTTCTCGTATATATTCGCCAATCACCACGTTTAAAAGTGTAGCTACAGAGGCCTTGATTGTATCCACAAAAACAGTACTGGCCACCCCATCAAACACATCCTCAGGCTGGGTAAATGTCGGGGGTGTCACGGGTCTTGCCAGGGGTGCGTAGAGTGTAGGGCTTCGTGGCATAGAGTCTTTAGTGTCGGGCCCCCATGACGTAGTGGCTTCCTCGTAGATGGTCTGGAGATCCATGGTGTATGCTGAAATGAAGAACTGGCTGCTTTTTTCTTTTTATTGTAGAACAAGGCCCTTGGGTATCTGGGGGGGCGGGGTTAAAGCATCCGCTTACTTAGTTTTCTTCTGACGCTGTATCTTCTTGAGGCTCTTTTGCATCGTAATCTTTACGATTCGTATATATTATGCACTTCTTTAAATGAACAAGGCTCTGACGCTGTTGGCTCTGTACAAAGAGAGCATCCAACGGTTGCAACATTTTCAATTCCAGTACATCCCAACTCTTAAAAGGAATAAGCAGACGCAGTCGGGTATCCCCAGTCAGGCCACCACCCCTAAGGTTGTGGTTTCGGATTGCCTCGGTGCCGATATAGAACTCCACGCTGCCGCACGGTCGGCCATTCTTTCTTTGTATTTTCACCCTGTGAAATATTTGTCCTGAGGAGTCCGGGGTACCTTCCCAACGGGTCTCGTGGCCCGTGAACACACTATACCCCTTGGTGATAAGGCTCAGTTCAGGACACACAACCTTGCGAAAAACCGACCAGTCTTCAACACCATATTCCAAGCCTACAGTCTGGTCTGTATATTCTTCTCCTTCATCTACCGTATAGAGGGTCACTCTACAGGCCAGGTAATCAAACCGATACCCCCACTGCTGGCCATTAGACATCAACACTTGATCTGTCAGAGCATTTGCTGGCGGTATTTGGGTTCTATACACATTTAAAAAACGTTTTTTTGGCGCATCATATATTGCTGGTTGATACTTTGCCCTTGCTCTATGGGCAACCCGAGGCCTGTTTCAGTTGTTACCGTCATCACTGCTTTGGTACCGATCCCAAATTCCATGGTTATTCTTAAGATCTTGTGCACTCTTAAACAGGTATTGTTCAGCGGCTTTATAAGGGGCCTTAACCAACCCAAACCGTGAGAAACAGTAACAGGTTGACCTGACACATGGTCACTTACTCAACCCTGGGCATGCACCCTTCTACATGACATAGGGTCATAAATCATTACATAGGGTCATAAATCAGGCTTGGGTCATCAATCATTAACGGCCTGTCAAATGGACCCTTACTCACCCCATAGCCCCCACCTAACCAGGCTTGCCTATCAGGCTTGGGTCATCAATCATTAACGGCCTGTCAAATGGACCCTTACTCACCCCATAGCCCCCACCTAACCAGGCTTGCCTGACCAGAAGACATGCACACGTCATCACTACATAGGGTTCACATAGAGTTCACATAGGTTCACATAGGGTCATCAATCAAAAATTTTGACCTCTGACATCTCATTGTATTCTCTCTATGGAGGTAAACAATTCAGTCAATAACCAGTAGAAAAAAAAAGGTGTCTGAATCCCAAAAGTTTATGTATGGGTGCATCTTGCAGGCTTGAAACAGTCAGTGTTTTTCTACTTTCACGCAGTGCTCTTTTCTTATTGACACTCTCTATCTTTCAGTGTGCTCAAAAAAGCACACTGTGTGACTTGTTCGAAATGGAAACCATATTTTCCTTTTACCATATTCACCTGCTTGTTTTGAAACCTGAAATTGAAGATTTGAACTTCTTGCCGAGAGCGATTTACTGAAATGTAGCCAGAGTCTCAATAATTACTGAAGCCCCAGTCTCATAACCATGTAAGAAGGCACCAATGATTCATTTGCATGGAAACTGAGACAAATGATGCTGACCCTAAACTCAGTTTCTTGCAGACTTGCAGGTTGCTTCTTATGTCTAAAATATCAAGATATGGTCACTTGGACACCATAAAATACTAGTATCATTGTGATTTGAGTTCCTATGAAAATTCAGTATTATTGTAGGTATGCCAACTTCTATACTGTCTCTATGTCCTACACAAAGTTAAACAATACAGTTCTGGAATGGATCAATAATCACAAATATTTTTAGTCATGCGTCAGCTATACAAAAGTGGATTTTTGTTCTGTTATTCAAAGCTAATGCAACATAAGAATAATTAGTCCATCAGAGAGAATAGAGTAGATGTCACGGGTCAAAATTTTGATTGATGACCCTATGTGAACTCTATGTGAACCCTATGTAGTGATGACGTGTGCATGTCTTCTGGTCAGGCAAGCCTGGTTAGGTGGGGGCTATGGGTGAGTAAGGGTCCATTTGACAGGCCGTTAATGATTGATGACCCAAGCCTGATAGACAAGCCTGGTTAGGTGGGGGCTATGGGGTGAGTAAGGGTCCCTTTGACAGGCCGTTAATGATTGATGACCCAAGCCTGATTTATGACCCTATGTAATGATTTATGACCCTATGTCATGTAGAAGGGTGCATGCCCTGGGTTGAGTAAGTGACCATGTGTCAGGTCAACCTGTTACTGTTTCTCACGGTTTGGGTTGGTTAAGGCCCCTTATAAAGCCGCTGAACAATACCTGTTTAAGAGTGCACAAGATCTTAAGAATAACCATGGAATTTGGGATCGGTACCAAAGCAGTGATGACTGTAACAACTGAAACAGGCCTTCGGGTTGCCCATAGAGCAAGGGCAAAGTATCAACCAGCAATATATGATGCGCCAAAAAAACGTTTTTTAAATGTGTATAGAACCCAAATACCGCCAGCAAATGCTCTGACAGATCAAGTGTTGATGTCTAATGGCCAGCAGTGGGGGTATCGGTTTGATTACCTGGCCTGTAGAGTGACCCTCTATACGGTAGATGAAGGAGAAGAATATACAGACCAGACTGTAGGCTTGGAATATGGTGTTGAAGACTGGTCGGTTTTTCGCAAGGTTGTGTGTCCTGAACTGAGCCTTATCACCAAGGGGTATAGTGTGTTCACGGGCCACGAGACCCGTTGGGAAGGTACCCCGGACTCCTCAGGACAAATATTTCACAGGGTGAAAATACAAAGAAAGAATGGCCGACCGTGCGGCAGCGTGGAGTTCTATATCGGCACCGAGGCAATCCGAAACCACAAACTTAGGGGTGGTGGCCTGACTGGGGATACCCGACTGCGTCTGCTTATTCCTTTTAACAGTTGGGATGTACTGGAATTGAAAATGTTGCAACCGTTGGATGCTCTCTTTGTACAGAGCCAACAGCGTCAGAGCCTTGTTCATTTAAAGAAGTGCATAATATATACGAATCGTAAAGATTACGATGCAAAAGAGCCTCAAGAAGATACAGCGTCAGAAGAAAACTAAGTAAGCGGATGCTTTAACCCCGCCCCCCCAGATACCCAAGGGCCTTGTTCTACAATAAAAAGAAAAAAAGCAGACAGTTCTTCATTTCAGCATACACCATGGATCTCCAGACCATCTACGAGGAAGCCACTACGTCATGGGGGCCCGACACTAAAGACTCTATGCCACGAAGCCCTACACTCTACGCACCCCTGGCAAGACCCGTGACACCCCCGACATTTACCCAGCCTGAGGATGTGTTTGATGGGGTGGCCAGTACTGTTTTTGTGGATACAATCAAGGCCTCTGTAGCTACACTTTTAAACGTGGTGATTGGCGAATATATACGAGAAAAATGCATCGGCTGTGAGATCAATCATCCCAGCCAGCGTCGTCATCCTTGCCTCTACGACCCTCCTAGATACTACTTTTTCAATCATTTTGAGGAGCTGGTGAAAAGACTGTGGTCCTGCCGTTTTATACCAGCGCTGGTCATCGCCCTGGAGTCTATGGGTATTGCGCCGTCTATCCCTAGAGTTTACGGGGTAACCGAAGCCTTCCTACATGAACTGAAGGAGGCCCTCTTCATCCATGAGAAACTCAAAGAAATCCGACACACCCTGGTGGACGACAACAAATACAGGGAAGCTGTGATGGCTGATGTGATGCTTTTCTGGCTCAATAAATCCCAAGAGACCGAGTGACATTTTGTTTATTTAGAGCTATGGGTAACTATGTGTCTACGATGTTTGAGCGAATAAATACATTTTTTCTTTTGAGAGACCTTACAAATGTTATGCATCAGATTATTGAAAATAAAGTGAACAATGTAAAGTTCTACACAACCCACAATACAGGGGTTATTGTAGAGCGTGTGTTAAAAATGGAGCAAATCATGAAACATGTCCGACATACGGGCGAGAGTTTACAATGGTCACATATGGTATCAAGGCTTGTTGAGGATTCTGAAGAACTAGAAATAACTTTGGCTAAGATTTTACATTATTTGTTTGAACCACCCTTTAATGTGAATGTGTATCATATTTGTTGTTTATATACTTATATATCAGACGTGTGTGTTTTAAAAATTCAGCGAAACAAACCTGTAAATCTAAACAATATATACAGGGTGTTGCATGCTGTGATTGTTGAGAAAACGGGGACTTGTATCTTGCAACAAATCCTGAATTGTCTGTATACGTAATAATTGTTGCATTCTTAAAATAAAAATTCACAAACTGAAATGTTGTCGTTATATGAAAGTGGCTCATTACAGTTATTGTACCTCAGAGAGGCAAGAAGGATGGCTGAGCAGCTGTTGAAAAACATATATTATAATCCCTCTAACCCCGGGTCTTATGGGGGTAAAGAGCGTTTACAGAGAGCTATAGTCGAAGAAACAGGTAGTCTGTTAAGCGATGCTAAAGTGAATGAATGGTTATCAGAGCAAGATGCCTACACTCTACATAAACCTGTAAGAAAACATTTTCCAAGAAATAGAGTTTTTTCTACGCATCCATTATCCCAATTTCAGGCGGATCTATGTGACATGCAGTCCCTTGCCGATAAAAATGATGGAAATCGCTACATGCTAACGGTTATAGATATTTTCTCTAAATTAGCCTATGTAAGGGTGTTAAAAAATAAGAGCGGGGCAGAGGTGACCAGGGCCTTTGAATCGATCTTGAAGGCAGGAGGCGCCCCCAAGAAAGTGCAGACGGATGGCGGAAAAGAATTTTTTAATCAAACATTTCAGAAGCTAATGAATAAGTATAATATAGTACATTTTGCTACAGGCTCTGATTTGAAAGCTTCGGTTGTGGAACGCTTTAATAGGACTTTGAAAGAGCGGATGTGGCGCTATTTTACAGCTCACAACACCAACCGATATACAGACATAGTTCAGGATTTAGTAAACGGTTACAACCACAGCTACCATAAGACTATACGTATGAAGCCCTCGGAGGTCTCTTCGGAAAACTCTTTTCAAGTCTTTAAAAATATGTATGGTTTGTTCCCACTTCGCCGTAAGAAAAAAATGACTTTTAAATTCCTAGTGGGTGACTTGGTGCGTATATCAAAGTTGAGGGGTGTTTTCGACAAAAAATACGAACAAGGCTTTAGCTCGGAGTTGTTTACCGTTACCGAATGTCTGCCACGCATTCCGCCGGTCTACAAATTAAAAGATTATGACGGGGATCTTATAGAGGGATCTTTTTATGAGAAGGAATTACAGAAGGTCCAGTTGGGTAAAGACAAAGTCTTTCACGTGGAGGAGATTCTAGATCAGAAGAGAGAAAAGGGTAAAAAATGGTTGCTGGTCCGCTGGAAAAACTGGCCTCAAAAGTTCAACAGTTGGGTATTGGAGCAGGATGTGGTGGAGGCAACGGGGGTTAATTTAAACCCCTAGTCATGATAACTAGCGCATCATTCGCGTGTACACAGTTGGGCATCATGGAACACAGCGGCTTCTACCTGACTCTCCCCAGTAATGCGTCGGCACAGATATATCGTAATAATCAGAGTTCGAAGTATACAACCAATTTTCCAAAGCCTATAGAGTTATCAGAGGCTTGGGAAGTAGGTCTCAGCGAGATTACATACCCCCATAGTTGGTATAATATCAAAGCTAAGGACCGTGATTTTTATTGCAAAAGGTTCTCGGAACCTGCGAAACTTATTAAGCTTAAAAAAGGTTTCTATAGAACCGTCGACAGGATCGTCTCAGAGTTGAATGAACACCTAACCCTGAACAAGATGGAAATATTCCTATTCTACAATCCAATCCATAAAAGGATACAAATCTCAGGGCCTGCTAACGGAGGTATAAAGACCAGCGGTAATTTATCCTACATGTTGGGGATGGGTCCCAATAAATGGACGTATGTGAACGATAAATTATTCCCATTCCCTGCGGATATACATGCAGGCTTTTACAACATATTTGTCTATACCGACATCATAACCTATCAAAGGGTCGGAGACAGCTGTGTGCCCCTCCTGCGAACAGTTCATATAGACGGCAAGGATGGGGACATCGTCACTGTCAATTATGACAAGCCGCACTACGTACATGTCAGCAAGAACTATATTGAAAACATTCTGGTTGAGCTTAAAACGGATCAGAACGAAAACATTGAATTTACTTATGGTAAAACGATTGTAAAACTCCACTTTAGACCCACCAAAACCTCTCTACATATATAATAGCTGTATTATATTTATAAACATAATACAAATAAAAGGGTTATGGAGCACCATCAGCTCGACCCTAACCGTTATGTTTCATACTATGTGGATCAAGTGGGTAATGGACTACCAGGATATCATGGAGCGCCGACAATGTATGGTTCGGGGATAGGAGGTATATTCCGTAACCTCTTCAGGATGGTTTTACCGTTTATGAAGAGAGGCTTCAGCATAGCCAAACCACATTTAAAATCAGCGGCTAAAAATATAGTAAGTGAGGTTGTAGCCAATGCTATGACCCGAAGGGCGTCACCAGAGGTGGAGCATCAAGAAGGCTCGGGGCTTATGATATTGTCTCGAAGGCCAAAAAAGAGACCCCCTGGTTTAAGGCGTAGACCTGCACCTAAAAAGCGGCGGTTAACTGTTAAAAGAACCTCAGTAAGTCAAAGACGGGGTAAAGTGAGGAGGTCTGTACCAAAACAGGCTAAAAGAATACTAGGAAGTATTTTCTAAAAGAATAAGTGACATGGCTCTTTTACATCGAATGTCCTCTGAAGCTATAAAGACAGAACTTGATCTTTTCACGGCACCGTTAACGCAGCATTCAATAGATAGATCCAGTTATGTGGAGATAGCCCCTCTCTCTGCTATTACCGATAACGGGCCTATCGAATTTTTCATACCAGGCCATGGTGACAACTATCTGGACCTCAACAACACCTTGGTGCATTTACGTCTAAAAGTGACCAAAAGAGATGGGTCTAATATTGCAGACGATGCCAAAGTGAGTCTCATTAATTACCCCTTGGCCACCATTTTCTCCCAAGTTGATGTGACTTTGGGTGAACGCCTAATCAGTCAAAGCAGCGCTACATACCCTTATAGAGCCATCATGGAGTGTTTACTAAACTACTCCGAAGACACTCTCAAAACCCAATTTAGCGCCGGGCTGTTTAGCAAGGATACTGCAGGAGCCTCTATGGAATCGACAGACCCTTCCACCGGTGCAAACAAAGGACTAGCGGCACGAGCTCGCTACTGCGCCGAATCTCGAGAGTTTCATTTGCTAGGCCCTATACACTCTGACATTTTCTTTCAAGAACGGTTACTCTTAAATTCGGTTGATTTAAGATTAAAATTAACCAGGGCCAAGGATGATTTTTGCCTGATGTCTCCCCAAGACGGGGATTTTAGTTTGAAAGTGTTGGGGGCAACCCTTTTTATTAAAAAAGTATCTGTATCTCCGGCCGTGCGCCTGGGTCACTCACATGCTTTGATGAAAGGAAATGCCCTTTACCCTCTCCAAAGAATTACCATGAAAACCTTTAGCATACCTGTGGGCAGTAGAATCTGCAGTCAAGAAAACCTATTTCTAGGCCCTTTACCTAGATATGTGGTTATAGGTCTGGTTGATCACGCCTCTAATACGGGCAGTTTAGATAAAAACCCCTTTAATTTTCAGCACTTCAATGCAGAGTATGTAGCGCTCTGTCAGGACGGACGTCAGGTTCCGGCGAAGGCTTTCCAACCACAATTTAATAACAACATATCTGTGCGAGAATTTTACAATCTATTCCTGGCTACAGGGCGACATCTAAAAGATCTCTCTTTACCTATTGACAGAAATGATTTTGCAGAGGGTTACACATTGTATGCTTTCAATTTATCACCTGATGATGACACCTCAGGAAATCTGTCTGTGGTGTCCCAAGGTAACCTCAGGCTGGAAATGCGTTTCCGTACACCTTTAGCCTGTACAGTTAGCATGATTGTTTACGCATGCTCTGATTCAATCTTGGAAGTGAATGCCCGAAGACAGGTCTTAGTGGATTATTATTAAGGACCTTTGAACAAAGACATGAATACCCAAGAGTTGGACGGGCTCATGAGCCGCTTGATTGGAAAACAATTTTGTGGAGTGTTGGCTTGTGATGAATTACCTATGGAGATATGGTCTGAGAGGCCTGCAATGTTTATTGTCAATACCCATCCTAAACACATGCCTGGTGAACATTGGCTAGCTATGACATTAGAACAGGAAGGTGGACGAAAAATCTCAACTTTTTTTGATTCCTATGGCTTTCCCCCCGGTTTTTCACATTTCCCTAAATCTATTAAAGATTTTTTGACCCTAAACGGTACAAAGATCTACTACAACATCAAACAAGTGCAAGATAACCTTTCCACTACATGCGGTCACCACTGTGTATTTTACCTGTGCCAAAGAGCCCGGGGAGTTTCTTTTGAAGATGTTATGTCTCTTTATAAGGATGATTTAAGAAGTAATGATAACCTTGTATCTTGTTTTGTTAGAAAATATCAAAAGTGTTCAAATGTGTGTCCTTTAAGAACGCGTAATCAAGGCGTATGCTCACGTCATATGTTTCAAGAATGCCACAAATGTTAACTTGCTTATTTTTCAAATAAAAAATTTATTGAATTTAATCATAGTCATTCAAAAGTCATTTTCAAAAGTCTAACCACGCCGAGAGATCGGGTTTAGGAAAAGGTCCTGAGACGTTCATGGGAGTAAATGAGTTAGCATCATCGCTTTCATATGGGGCCGGTGTCGTTGGGGCATCTTTAGGGGTGCTGTATCTCGTTGAAGGCTTTTGTTTTAAAGCTTGAATCTGTTGACGAAGCTTATGGTTGGGTACACCGGAGAGGGGGATGTTGAGGATTGCCAGGGCCTTAAGAAACTGACGCCAGCCGGGAGGCCTTCGGTCATCAGCAACCTTGTGGGCAGCCGTGGTACTTTTAAGCAAGTCCTGCATATGGGACCCCCTAACCACAGAGCCCTGAAGGATAAACTCTCCAGAGTCGTTCCAAGCAGCTATCCCCTTTGAGTCTTTTATCTTGTTCATAATGTATTTAACATTCTTCCTGTTACGTAAAGGCACATGTGTCAGTAGGTCATGCATAACTTTATCTTCAAATGGCATTTGAGCTTCACCCGACATATTATCGCCACTAGGTAAGATCGACGGTACAGGCCTTACAGGGGCATGGCTATCGTTAGGTTCGACATCTGTTAAAGGGTCCGGTAGGGAAAGGGTTAAATGGTTAGTCTCTCTCTCCCCTTGCTTTACCCGAGTCAAATACCTTTGCATTAGGTTTGTGTATTTTTGAATCTTATCATAGGGGTTCAATCCTTTTCGGTTCAAAACATCCTTCATGGCCGTATCCAAATCATTTTCCGCTGTTTGTCTGATATCTTCAGGACCCTGCATTTGTTTTTTAAGTCTATCCAACTCTTGTTGAGGCACCAAGTACATTTTAGTGGCCATCACACCCACGTGTTCAACCACCACGTCTGGCCGCAATAAGGCTGGTGATGAAGGGCACGGCTATACTGAGTAAAGGTAGAAGAAAACCCCCAGACTGTTGTATACTATGTCTTTTCTTTTGAAGACTGGCCCTTTTATTGGCAAAGAGTTTGATCGCTGTCTTTTGTCTCCTTAATTTTTTCAATTGGTTCAGGGTGAGTGGAATGCGTCCTTTGAGAAGATTCAAAGCAATCTCACATAGGGCTAATATGAGATCTGAAGAACAGCGACCCAAGATGGCCTTCCGTTCTTTAGCTGTAGAACCTACTAGCCTTCTCAAGAGGGGGAGGTTTCTTTTTAAACGCAGAGACATAGCGTTTACTTTTTAGGAAGGTATGCAGCAGGCCTCTCCCCCGGAAACAGCCCTGTACGTAGCCTAAGGTGTTCTGGAGTATTTGCTTTTAAATCCACGATTAAATAAGAAAATGGCTCTTTGGTAGCGTCCTCATAGCTCTCCATAAAGTATGATTTCCGTCCAGGGTACATCTGCTGAGCTAGAGTGCTAATTTGCAGTTTGTCTCTAGGATTTTTAAACAATACCATGTAGTTGGCATTCAAGCTAATGGTCCGACTATTTTTACCTTGGTGAAACACATTCTGGACCAAGTAAAGCACGGACAGGTTTCTATGATGAGTATATTGGGTAAAAGCTCGTGCAATTTCAGGGTGTTCGCTACCAGCAAATAGCATATCGTCCAAAACCAGCAGATTATTTACATGTGGGGGGAGAAGTTCATCATCAGACAGAGAATCGGGTATTCCTTCAACAAACTTGATTTTTATTGTCTTCAATAATTCATCAT
The DNA here is from genome assembly GCF_002021735.2 of Oncorhynchus kisutch. Lineage (NCBI taxonomy): Eukaryota > Metazoa > Chordata > Actinopteri > Salmoniformes > Salmonidae > Oncorhynchus > Oncorhynchus kisutch. The sequence goes on from NW_022264523.1 coordinate 19,731, forward strand.
ACAGAGGTTGGTAACATGAATAACACCATACAATATTGTCAGGCTTTTGAGATAACACATGTTCAGAATTCTCTAAAATACTTTTTACAAAAAAAGTTTTGCCACTGTTTGAAGGGCCTGCAATTAATGCTGAAAAAGGCAATTGTAGCCGGGGGTCAAAACCCTCGACAGCAGTCATAATATCTTAAGCTTTAAGACACACTGGGGCTTGTAGCATAAGTCAGTAGCCAAAGGGCAATGTGGTACCGTCAGGCAATAGCTGTCTCTTGTCATAGACTACCCTGAATCTTTTAGTGAGTGGTGCGTTTCTTAGATGGAACCCCTTTTTATCCCTCACTATTTTGTTGTAGGAGCTCAAAATCTCCAAGTCACTATTCTTGTCCTTTACGAACCCCTCGACCAAGCGCGTGATTGATTCCAAGTTTACACGCGGTGCATTTTCATAGTTTTGAGTCACGCCTTTGGCTTTCAACACCACGTGATTGGCTTTAGTCCTAAAAGCATAGCTTTTTGGACCACATGAGGACCATTCTGTAATATGGTCACCCTCTTCGAGTTCACTCGTTAAACCCCCAAGATAGTTGCTAAGTGGGGGGGTCCAATCCCCCGGTTTGCTTACATAGACCACAGAGTCTGTGTCGTGGTAAAGAACCCGCCTCTGAAGCTGTTCCATGAGGGTGTACAGTTCAAGGCGGCCATAGGCTGTGGTAAATGCTGCAAGAAACACATTTACATTACCCGGGGGTAGAACCCACTTTTGGTGGCGCCTCCATTGCACCAAGGCAATGTCTTGACTCAAGAAGGAAAAATGTGAAATTTCGTATTGGTCCGAAAAAACAAATTCCAAAAATTCTTCGGGGTCTTTAATGATCGAAGTTGTTAGCATATTGCATCTCTGCGCTAATTTCCCCCAAAGGGAGTTCAAGTACAATTTCGACACATTTCTTTTGGTTTTGTTGACCTCTATTCTGTCAGGGTCAAGAAGTATGCCTTCTCTGTCATGGTAGTCTTGAATGTACTGGTCTTTACTTTCTTGATCTGTGACCGATGCAGGATAGCCTGAAGCCATCTGCTTGCATCTCAAGAAGGTTTTGATGTACTCTTTAAAAAGTGTGTCTGATTTCCTGGAAAAGTTCCACACTTCAAAGATTTTGGCCACACGATACCCCTTCTCTAAAGCCTTAGAGAATTCTACAGTGACCCATACACCGGTCAGGGCTCTTTCTTGATCTGTGTGATCACAGGGGTTTTCCTGGTTGTGGTTTTCACAGCATGTGCGACAAAGGGGAAAGAAAAGTTTTCCTTTAGGACCCTTGTAAGGCAACACAGGTATAAACAGCCCCCTAGGAGGGTAGACAGTCGCTTTGATTAAACCAAAATAATTTTGGGGTTCGTCAAAGTCGCTGTGAATAATTTCAGGATGCCCTATAGGATAGAATGAGGAACTCATTACATGAGGATATAGGGATGTAAAATCTACATAGCCTATTGTCTCGTCGGGTTGAGCTACATAACGCAATGTCAAAGCATTGGTCCGGCCTCCAAACAAGGCCTGTCGCGGTTCCAGGGGCTCTGGAGGGTCATAATGGGTAAGGAAGGCCTTAACACTAGGATCTGCCTTTTTGAGGGCTGTCCATTCGTGCTCCCACAAAACCACAACTTTTAACCCGTAAGTAGCCTTTAAAGAATTCAGTTTGTCTTGAAACTCTTGGTACATTTCCCCAAAAGTCTTTTGGGTTAGGACACACAAGGTGTGGGGGACAAAGCATAATTTACAACCGTGGAAGAAACAACCGTTGTACTCATACACTGTCTCAACCCCGTCAATCTGTGTGTATCCATCTACATGGTAAGGCCCAAAAGCCTTCTCCCCCCGATTCAAAGCATGTTGGATAAAAATATCTTTATCCTGGGCCAAGTACTCCAACCATTGAATGGAACCACTAGAGTAGGCCTTGAATTGGCGTCGGTAGTTGTCTGGCGATGGGATAGCTATAGATTCAGGAGTTAGATAGTGTGTACGATAGGTTTTCATGCACGCTGATGCAATAGTTGTACAGCTCCAGGGGTCAATGCCCGCATCTTTGATTACCTCTTCTCTGAATCTGAGGCATCCTTCACGAAGTATAACAACGTCATTGTCACAGTATGATTCCATCTCTTTATGGAAATCAAAAGTGCCATGTCTTACGGTCTCGTACCATGTCATGAATCTCTCACGCTCTTTGGGAGACATTTGATCACACCCGTACATTTCGGGGGCTGGATAAGATCCTATATAATGTAGATTCTCCTCAGATGTGAAGAAATGAGGGAAATAGCCTTTGACAGAGTTTTCAAAACCCAAGGCCTCTGGCATTTGAGCCAATCTCATGGGTAAGAAGCTTAAGCTGTCAATGTATCTCTGTTTGAAGGCGGGGTCAACAAAGCATAATATTTTACTCCCTTGAGCTATGACACTGGGTGCCACGCCTTGCTGTATCAAAGGGTTCAGAAGCAGATAGGAGTCATAGGCCCTAGCATTGTGAGCTATAAACGTGAAGTTTCTGTACTGGGCTTTTCTAAAATGTTTTAGAAAGAGTCGGGCACAATCGGGTCCCTCGGCCGACCATTTTTCACCCTTGAAAGTCATGGTTGACACAAAAATAGGCAAATGAACCCCTGATTGCTGAGTTGTCTCAAAATCATAAAACACATATTTCTCTGTATGTTCATCTTCAGCCAAGGGCTGAATGTAACACTCATGTGTTACTTCTTGAACTGCTTCCGCGTCTCTGCTTTTCAAAGGACCTTTACAGATTGGGCAGTGTATAATTCCACAAACATGAGGTTTAGGGCTATCTATTTAAGGTTGTAATTGCAATGACATTTTGGACATTTCTTGTTAATGTCACAACTGCTTACAGATTTACATGCCTTGGGATGCCATGTTTCAGTTTTGTGTTTTTCGTAACAGTAGGCCGAACGACATGTGCGGTGACAATCCGCACAGGGGGTCAAGTTTAGCGGCTGCATAGGGCAATGTTTATCCAGACATACTGAACAGTTGTAACGGCACGAGTGCCCCCCCATGCGTGTGTAGCCGGTATGACAGGCTGGACAGACATATGGCGCGCCTAAAAAGGCTGTGATGTTAGTTACGGCATAGTAATGCTCATTTTGCACATAAAAGTACATAGTCTTAGGATGTGGTTCGGGTATATTTTGGAACTTGAGGAGAGCGTCATTAGCCCTACTGTGGTACAAAACCACAATCTTGATGTTCAGAAAGTTTTCAAATTTGACTATGTCTGAGAAAGCCACAGCATCCTGTATACCGAGACCCACCGCAGTTTGTAGCTCGAGCTTTATGTAACGCGGCTTGATCCGTACATCCTGGGCTGAGTAAGTGGGCCAAACCTATGGCAAACATAGCTTATTACCTGGATTGTGAACGTTTATGAGATAGGCCCTTTTATTGCTTATGATTTCGGACTGCATTAAACTCTCGAGCTTTCGTCTCTGACCCCCGCCCCCTTGTGGTTGGCGTACTAATTGTACTACAAGTTCGAGGGTCCTATCTGCTAGCACGTTTAAATTTGACTGTAACAAGGCGTTCTAGCAGTTTAACAAATTGTTCAAGCTCTGCTTCACCATTCTGTAAAATAAGCGATACCTTGCTCTGTAGACTGTCTCCACAAATTTCCAACTGTAAGAGATCCCTAGGTTCGCTATAATCTCTAATCCTCGCTAACAGTTCATTCAAAGTGTCCATAAGCATTACGTAAAACACAGCATATTCCCCGAATCTGACCCCCCCATGCGAAATTGAAAAACTGGCGAACCTCAATATTGTTGAATTTATTTCGACGCAAAACATGTACACTCGATCAAGACCTCCCCCCTCCAGATTTACTAGGCAATTGTCCAACTGTTCAAAAACATCGTATTGGGTTTCAGACTCTTCGGACATGGTGTTAAAGGCTGATTATAGGTGTCTGGGGTGCCGAATTAAACCTAGCGCTCTCGTTCTGTACACTGATCTCAAGGACCGCCCCCCTCCAGATTTGCTAGACATTTGTCCAACTGTTCAAAAACATCATATTGACTTTCAGACTCTTCGGACAATGTGTTAAAGGCTGTCTTAGAGGTGTCTGTGGGGCCGAATTAAACCTAGGGCTCGCGTTAAGCTGGGTAATTAGAGATATGATGGTTTCGGGAATCTGTGTTAACATGTTTTCCTCGGAAGGCCCTGACTCATTCATACGTGTAATAATGTCTATGAGTTCGGAGGGAATCTGGGATAATAGATTTTCATCTATTGTCATTATGTCAATTACCCCCGAATCATTCATATGGTTAACTATATCTTGGAGCTCTGTAGGGATCCTGGCTAAGAGTGTTTCAATTGTCTCACTTTGGTCTATAGGGGGCGCCATCTGTCTAATTAAGGATGTGTGTGGGTGTGTGTGTGTGTGTTACATGGTGTGTTTTTTTAACGGCGGTATTTGCTTGTTTTAGCCCTAATGTTTTTAACATACGGGGGAGGCTCGCTACGCCAGAATGACACATCCTGATTGTATTGATGCTCGAGTAGAATACACATGCGCCCTCTGGAGTAGAGCCTTTCGTGATTTTTAACCCAGGGTAAACGCTTTGAAAAAACGTTCTTGGTCTATTTCAGAATCTTGCTGTTTCCCCCACAGAATTGGCCGATTCAAGAAGGTTGGCAGCTTCACAGAACATCAAATCGTCTACCTCAGAAATGTCATTTAAATCTTTGACATCATCAGGTTTCTCTGGTGTCTTTGGAGCCTCCTCGGGGATGCTTGTCTGGGCATCCTCCGATGTTTGTGCGTTGTGTTCATAAGCCGAGTGAGGAGTCCTGATAAAAATATACATACACAAATAGGTTATTAACCCTAAATATGTTAAAATGCCAAAATAACATTTCAGAATATAGCCTATATATTAACAATACATTAATTAAATACCTCGGCTTTTTTGACGAGGGCTGTTCTGAAGAAGCTCTGAAACCATGCAGGGGGCTTTGTCTTTGGTCAACCTGTATTACAACATCTGCAGGGGCCGGTAGATGGGGAGCCTGAAAAACAAACAAACAAAAAAACAGCATTACGGCCTTGTTGTTAACATATTTCCGGCATAAAAAAATATATAAATATTTAAAATAATATATATATAAATAATAATAGTATAAGTGATTCGATACCTAGTCCTATGAACGACGGCTCCGTGAATATCGGATCTGCAAGTAGAATTGTTCGGGTGTGAGCGGGAAACTGTGATCTGAGCACTAATTATCCTTTGGTTTTAGAAATATGGGGGACAAACGTTGTCCTGGCCAAGGGGAGTTGACCTGCCGTTTAAAGTCTCTGTTCGCTGCTTTTGGGTAAATACATCCTGGGAGTAGGGCAGAATTGTCTCGTAGTCATATGCTTCGCAGAAACCGTTCAGGCTCCATAGGGCATCGTTTAAACTTCTAGGCTTTAGGTCCTCTGTAAACATATAAAATAACTTTTAATATAAGATGCCCACACTTTTTGTTTTTAAGGTATAAATATTTTTATGTATGGAATTCTTGGAGCTTACTTACGTTGACAATTCAGGGCAGGCGTTTGTTTCGGAGCCCCATGGGATGATTCGAGCTCAGTTATACCTCGGAGTATCTGCGTGAATGCTTCAGAATCTATAAAACATTCGACAATATTAAAGCTATAATCACTTTAGCTAATATTGCCTTGTTATACGGTAAGCATACTGATCCTAATGATTGTTTAATATTTCTATAACATCCCACGCTTTTCAAACAATTCCCCACAACAATCAAATCTAATAAAGATTTATTTCAAGAACTCACCTTGCGATAGATCCATTAGACTGTTTTCCCCGATTATCTTTTTTAACGCTTCAGTCCGATAACGATTCTTGGAGTTTCTGGAGGTGCTGTTTGCATCGGAACTAAAACGCTGCTAACATTGCCCATGGTTTCTAGCGCTTTTGTACCCTACGACCTAGAGAAAAACCCCTGAATGATTTTTTTACATAGCATTTGGGTTTGTCGTTTTTTTTGGGCTATACCCCCGCCCATGGTATATTTGACACATTTCAAACACATGGTATTGGGTGTGTCTAAACATTAGGATCCTTTTGGAGCTTCTAAAATCTCCGGGGTGCTAGCACCTAGATGCATGGGGGTGTGTTGTTCTCGACATCGCTGGGATGAATGACTTTTTAGCCCACCTAAAAAAAATAGTTTTATGAAAGGCCTTTAAGATTAGGAGTCGTAAGACACAATATTATTGTTGGGGGGTAGGCATCTGTTTTGCAGGCTAGTGTAAACCTTGGTTCAAACGACAACCAGGCATGCATGGGTATTTTTTAACAAACAACCCGCCCCCCTTTTTCTGTTTTTGAAACACACACACACCACACAACACACACAGCCACTACAGAAAACTCCCTCACGCACATGCGCGCGCACATTGGCTTTTTTCCGCAAGATTTTTCTCAGGGACAGACTGCGCTAAGAGTGAACAAACGCGAGAGTCATAACGTGGTGAGATTCTGATTTTAAAACCATTTATTTCATTCAAAATATTTAGTACATACATATTTTATATCGTTACATTCTTAAGGTATTTTACGATGCCTTTCTTACAGATCCTGGGAGCTTATGCAACCAACCGCAATTGTCCGTGTCGAGTTCACCCTCAAAAGGCAAGGCTCTCTTGCTATGTCCATCAACACATGGTAAGTTTTCACTCCAGGGGTAGATCCGCCGTCGGGCCTTTTGGTCTTGACTCTGTCTCAAGGAAAGCCTCGCCCAGCGCTTTAACTGTTCCCCATTTTGGAAGAGAATGTCCAGCTTATTCATAAGTGTTATGAAAATTGGATAATCCACCCATTTAAAACTAAACACAGGAATAAAAAAGTTTACATGTTTGCGGGCTCTGGAAGCTACCGGAGAATTGACAGACTTTGTAGCATTAGCCTTATCATAAAGGTCACAGGCTAAAATTGTCACTTTGTTGTCAGGGCTATAGTCCATTGAAGCAATTCTTAGAGCCTTGAGATCACTGCGGCCGCAGACCTGTTCTTCCAACGCATATCCTGGCACATTTGTAACACTTAGGACCTGTTCAATTTTACAAAGAGCCAGCCTGATGTTTAGCCATTCTCTCATCCCCAGAGCCGGGGGAAAACTCCCAGGTTTTGCAGGATAAAGGGGTTTGGGTCCACGGTCTGTGAATATCTTTACCGTAGAATCCTCCGGGTGGAATATGTAAGACATGTGGCCCTCACTCGTACCCAAAAATCCTTTAAAACATTCTGGAGCTTCACACAGAACTTCTTCAAGGCTTTGGTCACTGGGTTCATGACAAGCCGAGCATAACATCCCTAAAATTGGCATAGGTGTCATTTTTGTTTAATATTCAGGGGGGTTATCATGTACAGTCTTAAACAGGTATTGTTCAGCGGCTTTATAAGGGGCCTTAACCAACCCAAACCGTGAGAAACAGTAACAGGTTGACCTGACACATGGTCACTTACTCAACCCAGGGCATGCACCCTTCTACATGACATAGGGTCATAAATCATTACATAGGGTCATAAATCAGGCTTGGGTCATCAATCATTAACGGCCTGTCAAAGGGACCCTTACTCACCCCATAGCCCCCACCTAACCAGGCTTGTCTATCAGGCTTGGGTCATCAATCATTAACGGCCTGTCAAATGGACCCTTACTCACCCCATACCCCCACCTAACCAGGCTTGCCTGACCAAGACATGCACACGTCATCACTACATAGGGTTCACATAGAGTTCACATAGGTTCACATAGGGTCATCAATCAAATTTTTGACCCGTGACATCTACTCTATTCTCTCC
>NW_022264524.1:0-27522 GCF_002021735.2 Oncorhynchus kisutch
TAATAATTATATGTACGCACACCTACACAGACATAAGCACTACAGAGGGCTGGTGGGACTCTAGTAATAGTAATTATATGTACGCACACCTACAGACATAAGCACTACAGAGGGCTGGTGGACTCTAGTAATAATTTATATGTACGCACACCTACACAGACATAAGCACTACAGAGGGCTGGTGGGACTCTAGTAATAGTATTATATGTACGCACACCTACACAGACATAAGCACTACAGAGGGCTGCTGGGACTCTAGTAATAGTAATTATATGTACGCACACCTACACAGACATAAGCACTACAGAGGGCTGGTGGGACTCTAGTAATAATAATTATATGTACGCACACCTACACAGACATAAGCACTACAGAGGGCTGGTGGGACTCTAGTAATAATAATTATATGTACGCACACCTACACAGACATAAGCACTACAGAGGGCTGGTGGGACTCTAGTAATAGTAATTATATGTACGCACACCTACACAGACATAAGCACTACAGAGGGCTGGTGGGACTCTAGTAATAATAATTATATGTACGCACACCTACACAGACATAAGCACTACAGAGGGCTGGTGGGACTCTAGTAATAGTAATTATATGTACGCACACCTACACAGACATAAGCACTACAGAGGGCTGGTGGGACTCTAGTAATAGTAATTATATGTACGCACACCTACACAGACATAAGCACTACAGAGGGCTGGTGGGACTCTAGTAATAGTAATTATATGTACGCACACCTACACAGACATAAGCACTACAGAGGGCTGGTGGGACTCTAGTAATAGTAATTATATGTACGTACACACACCTACACAGACATAAGCACTACAGAGGGCTGGTGGGACTCTAGTAATAATAATTATATGTACGCACACCTACACAGACATAAGCACTACAGAGGGCTGGTGGGACTCTAGTAATAATAATTATATGTACGCACACCTACACAGACATAAGCACTACAGAGGGCTGGTGGGACTCTAGTAATAATAATTATATGTACGCACACCTACACAGACATAAGCACTACAGAGGGCTGGTGGGACTCTAGTAATAATAATTATATGTACGCACACCTACACAGACATAAGCACTACAGAGGGCTGGTGGGACTCTAGTAATAATAATTATATGTACGCACACCTACACAGACATAAGCACTACAGAGGGCTGCTGGGACTCTAGTAATAATAATTATATGTACGCACACCTACACAGACATAAGCACTACAGAGGGCTGGTGGGACTCTAGTAATAATAATTATATGTACGCACACCTACACAGACATAAGCACTACAGAGGGCTGCTGGGACTCTAATAGTAATTATATGTACGCACACCTACACAGACATAAGCACTACAGAGGGCTGGTGGGACTCTAGTAATAGTAATTATATGTACGCACACCTACACAGACATAAGCACTACAGAGGGCTGGTGGGACTCTAGTAATAGTAATTATATGTACGCACACCTACACAGACATAAGCACTACAGAGGGCTGGTGGGACTCTAGTAATAGTAATTATATGTACGCACACCTACACAGACATAAGCACTACAGAGGGCTGGTGGGACTCTAGTAATAATAATTATATGTACGCACACCTACACAGACATAAGCACTACAGAGGGCTGGTGGGACTCTAGTAATAGTAATTATATGTACGCACACCTACACAGACATAAGCACTACAGAGGGCTGGTGGGACTCTAGTAATAGTAATTATATGTACGCACACCTACACAGACATAAGCACTACAGAGGGCTGGTGGGACTCTAGTAATAGTAATTATATGTACTACACCTACACAGACATAACACTACAGAGGGCTGGTGGGACTCTAGTAATAGTAATTATATGTACTTCACACCTACACAAGCCATAAGCACTACAGAGGGCTGCTGGGACTCTAGTAATAGTAATTTATATGTACTCACACCTCCACAGCCATAAGCACTACAGAGGGCTGGTGGGACTCTAGTAATAATAATTATATTACGCACACCTACACAGACATAAGCACTACAGAGGGCTGGTGGGACTCTAGTAATAATAATTATATGTACACACACCTACACAGACATAAGCACTACAGAGGCTGGTGGGGACTCTAGTAATAATAATTATATGTACGCACACCTACACAGACATAAGCACTACAGAGGGCTGGTGGGGACTCTAGTAATAATAATTATATGTACGCACACCTACACAGACATAAGCACTGCAGAGGGCTGGTGGGACTCTAGTAATAGTAATTATATGTACGCACACCTACACAGACATAAGCACTGCAGAGGCTGCTGGGACTCTAGTAATAGTAATTATATGTACGCACACCTACACAGACATAAGCACTGCAGAGGGCTGGTGGGACTCTAGTAATAATAATTATATGTACGCACACCTACACAGACATAAGCACTACAGAGGGCTGCTGGGACTCTAGTAATAGTAATTATATGTACGCACACCTACACAGACATACACTACAGAGGGCTGGTGGGACTCTATAATAGTAATTATATGTAGCGCACACCTACACAGACATAAGCACTACAGAGGGCTGGTGGGACTCTAGTAATAGTAATTATATGTACGTACACCTACACAGACATAAGCACTACAGAGGGCTGGTGGGACTCTAGTAATAATAATTATATGTACAACACACCTACACAGACATAAGCACTACAGAGGGCTGGTGGGACTCTAGTAATAATAATTATATGTACGCACACCTACACAGACATAAGCCACTACAGAGGGCTGGTGGGACTCTAGTAATAGTAATTATATGTACGCACACCTACACAGACATAAGCACTACGAGGGCTGGTGGGACTCTAGTAATAGTAATTATATGTACGCACACCTACACAGACACAAGCATTACAGAGGGCTGGTGGGACTCTAGTAATAATAATTATATGTACGCACACCTACACAGACATAAGCACTACAGAGGGCTGGTGGGACTCTAGTAATAATAATTATATGTACACACACCTACACAGACATAAGCACTACAGAGGGCTGGTGGGACTCTAGTAATAATAATTATATGTACACACACCTACACAGACATAAGCACTACAGAGGGCTGGTGGGACTCTAGTAATAATAATTATATGTACGCACACCTACACAGACATAAGCACTACAGAGGGCTGGTGGGACTCTAGTAATAGTAATTATATGTACACACACCTACACAGACATAAGCACTACAGAGGGCTGGTGGGACTCTAGTAATAATAATTATATGTACGCACACCTACACAGACATAAGCACTACAGAGGGCTGCTGGGACTCTAGTAATAATAATTATATGTACGCACACCTACACAGACACAAGCACTACAGAGGGCTGGTGGGACTCTAGTAATAATAATTATATGTACGCACACCTACACAGACATAAGCACTACAGAGGGCTGCTGGGACTCTAGTAATAGTAATTATATGTATGCACACCTACACAGACATAAGCACTGCAGAGGGCTGGTGGGACTCTAGTAATAGTAATTATATGTACGCACACCTACACAGACATAAGCACTGCAGAGGGCTGGTGGGACTCTAGTAATAGTAATTATATGTACGCACACCTACACAGACATAAGCACTACAGAGGGCTGGTGGGACTCTAGTAATAGTAATTATATGTACGCACACCTACACAGACATAAGCACTACAGAGGGCTGGTGGGACTCTAGTAATAATAATTATATGTACGCACACCTACACAGACATAAGCACTACAGAGGGCTGTGGGACTCTAGTAATAGTAATTATATGTACGCACACCTACACAGACATAAGCACTACAGAGGGCTGGTGGGACTCTAGTAATAGTAATTATATGTACGCACACCTACACAGACATAAGCACTACAGAGGGCTGGTGGGACTCTAGTAATAGTAATTATATGTACGCACACCTACACAGACATAAGCACTACAGAGGGCTGGTGGGACTCTAGTAATAGTAATTATATGTACTCACACCTACACAGCCATAAGCACTACAGAGGGCTGCTGGGACTCTAGTAATAGTAATTATATGTACTCACACCTACACAGCCATAAGCACTACAGAGGGCTGGTGGGACTCTAGTAATAATAATTATATGTACGCACACCTACACAGACATAAGCACTACAGAGGGCTGTGGGACTCTAGTAATAATATTATATGTACACACACCCTACACAGACATAAGCACTACAGAGGGCTGGTGGGACTCTAGTAATATAATTATATGTACGCACACCTACACAGACATAAGCACTACAGAGGGCTGGTGGGACTCTAGTAATAATAATTATATGTACGCACACCTACACAGACATAAGCACTGCAGAGGGCTGGTGGGACTCTAGTAATAGTAATTATATGTACGCACACCTACACAGACATAAGCACTGCAGAGGGCTGCTGGGACTCTAGTAATAGTAATTATATGTACGCACACCTACACAGACATAAGCACTGCAGAGGGCTGGTGGGACTCTAGTAATAATAATTATATGTACGCACACCTACACAGACATAAGCACTACAGAGGGCTGCTGGGACTCTAGTAATAGTAATTATATGTACGCACACCTACACAGACATAAGCACTACAGAGGGCTGGTGGGACTCTAGTAATAGTAATTATATGTACGCACACCTACACAGACATAAGCACTACAGAGGGCTGGTGGGACTCTAGTAATAGTAATTATATGTACGTACACCTACACAGACATAAGCACTACAGAGGGCTGGTGGGACTCTAGTAATAATAATTATATGTACACACACCTACACAGACATAAGCACTACAGAGGGCTGGTGGGACTCTAGTAATAATAATTATATGTACGCACACCTACACAGACATAAGCACTACAGAGGGCTGGTGGGACTCTAGTAATAGTAATTATATGTACGCACACCTACACAGACATAAGCACTACAGAGGGCTGGTGGGACTCTAGTAATAGTAATTATATGTACGCACACTACACAGACACAAGCATTACAGAGGGCTGGTGGGACTCTAGTAATAATAATTATATGTACGCCACACCTACACAGACATAAGCACTACAGAGGGCTGTGGGACTCTAGTAATAATAATTATATGTACACACACCTACACAGACATAAGCACTACAGAGGGCTGGTGGACTCTAGTAATAATAATTATATGTACACACACCTACACAGACATAAGCACTACAGAGGGCTGGTGGACTCTAGTAATAATAATTATATGTACGCACACCTACACAGACATAAGCACTACAGAGGGCTGGTGGGACTCTAGTAATAGTAATTATATGTACACACACCTACACAGACATAAGCACTACAGAGGGCTGGTGGGACTCTAGTAATAATAATTATATGTACGCACACCTACACAGACATAAGCACTACAGAGGGCTGCTGGGACTCTAGTAATAGTAATTATATGTACGCACACCTACACAGACATAAGCACTACAGAGGGCTGCTGGGACTCTAGTAATAATAATTATATGTACGCACACCTACACAGACATAAGCACTACAGAGGGCTGCTGGGACTCTAGTAATAATAATTATATGTACGCACACCTACACAGACACAAGCACTACAGAGGGCTGGTGGGACTCTAGTAATAGTAATTATATGTACGCACACCTACACAGACACAAGCACTACAGAGGGCTGGTGGGACTCTAGTAATAGTAATTATATGTACGCACACCTACACAGACACAAGCACTACAGAGGGCTGGTGGGACTCTAGTAATAATAATTATATGTACGCACACCTACACAGACATAAGCACTACAGAGGGCTGGTGGGACTCTAGTAATAATAATTATATGTACACACACCTACACAGACATAAGCACTACAGAGGGCTGGTGGGACTCTAGTAATAATAATTATATGTACACACACCTACACAGACATAAGCACTACAGAGGGCTGGTGGGACTCTAGTAATAATAATTATATGTACGCACACCTACACAGACATAAGCACTACAGAGGGCTGGTGGGACTCTAGTAATAATAATTATATGTACGCACACCTACACAGACATAAGCACTACAGAGGGCTGGTGGGACTCTAGTAATAATAATTATATGTACGCACACCTACACAGACATAAGCACTACAGAGGGCTGGTGGGACTCTAGTAATAATAATTATATGTACGCACACCTACACAGACATAAGCACTACAGAGGGCTGGTGGGACTCTAGTAATAATAATTATATGTACACACACCTACACAGACATAAGCACTACAGAGGGCTGGTGGGACTCTAGTAATAGTAATTATATGTACGCACACCTACACAGACACAAGCACTACAGAGGGCTGGTGGGACTCTAGTAATAATAATTATATGTACGCACACCTACACAGACATAAGCACTGCAGAGGGCTGGTGGGACTCTAGTAATAATAATTATATGTACGCACACCTACACAGACATAAGCACTACAGAGGGCTGGTGGGACTCTAGTAATAATAATTATATGTACGCACACCTACACAGACATAAGCACTACAGAGGGCTGCTGGGACTCTAGTAATAATAATTATATGTTCGCACACCTACACAGACATAAGCACTACAGAGGGCTGGTGGGACTCTAGTAATAATAATTATATGTACGCACACCTACACAGACATAAGCACTACAGAGGGCTGCTGGGACTCTAGTAATAATAATTATATGTACGCACACCTACACAGCCATAAGCACTACAGAGGGCTGGTGGGACTCTAGTAATAATAATTATATGTACGCACACCTACACAGACATAAGCACTACAGAGGGCTGGTGGGACTCTAGTAATAATAATTATATGTACGCACACCTACACAGACATAAGCACTACAGAGGGCTGCTGGGACTCTAGTAATAATAATTATATGTACGCACACCTACACAGCCATAAGCACTACAGAGGGCTGGTGGGACTCTAGTAATAATAATTATATGTACGCACACCTACACAGACATAAGCACTACAGAGGGCTGGTGGGACTCTAGTAATAGTAATTATATGTACACACACCTACACAGACATACGCACTACAGAGGGCTGGTGGGACTCTAGTAATAATAATTATATGTACGCACACCTACACAGACATAAGCACTACAGAGGGCTGGTGGGACTCTAGTAATAATAATTATATGTACACACACCTACACAGACATAAGCACTACAGAGGGCTGGTGGGACTCTAGTAATAATAATTATATGTACGCACACCTACACAGACATAAGCACTACAGAGGGCTGGTGGGACTCTAGTAATAATAATTATATGTACGCACACCTACACAGACATAAGCACTACAGAGGGCTGGTGGGACTCTAGTAATAATAATTATATGTACGCACACCTACACAGACATAAGCACTACAGAGGGCTGGTGGGACTCTAGTAATAATAATTATATGTACGCACACCTACACAGACATAAGCACTACAGAGGGCTGGTGGGACTCTAGTAATAATAATTATATGTACACACACCTACACAGACATAAGCACTACAGAGGGCTGGTGGGACTCTAGTAATAATAATTATATGTACACACACCTACACAGACATAAGCACTACAGAGGGCTGGTGGGACTCTAGTAATAATAATTATATGTACGCACACCTACACAGACATAAGCACTACAGAGGGCTGGTGGGACTCTAGTAATAATAATTATATGTAC
Organism: Oncorhynchus kisutch; assembly: GCF_002021735.2. Lineage (NCBI taxonomy): Eukaryota > Metazoa > Chordata > Actinopteri > Salmoniformes > Salmonidae > Oncorhynchus > Oncorhynchus kisutch. Next base: position 7,777 of record NW_022264524.1, read on the forward strand.
GCACACCTACACAGACATAAGCACTACAGAGGGCTGGTGGGACTCTAGTAATAATAATTATATGTACGCACACCTACACAGACATAAGCACTACAGAGGGCTGGTGGGACTCTAGTAATAATAATTATATGTACGCACACCTACACAGACATAAGCACTACAGAGGGCTGGTGGGACTCTAGTAATAATAATTATATGTACACACACCTACACAGACATAAGCACTACAGAGGGCTGGTGGGACTCTAGTAATAGTAATTATATGTACGCACACCTACACAGACACAAGCACTACAGAGGGCTGGTGGGACTCTAGTAATAATAATTATATGTACGCACACCTACACAGACATAAGCACTGCAGAGGGCTGGTGGGACTCTAGTAATAATAATTATATGTACGCACACCTACACAGACATAAGCACTACAGAGGGCTGGTGGGACTCTAGTAATAATAATTATATGTACGCACACCTACACAGACATAAGCACTACAGAGGGCTGCTGGGACTCTAGTAATAATAATTATATGTACGCACACCTACACAGACATAAGCACTACAGAGGGCTGGTGGGACTCTAGTAATAATAATTATATGTACGCACACCTACACAGACATAAGCACTACAGAGGGCTGCTGGGACTCTAGTAATAATAATTATATGTACGCACACCTACACAGCCATAAGCACTACAGAGGGCTGGTGGGACTCTAGTAATAATAATTATATGTACGCACACCTACACAGACATAAGCACTACAGAGGGCTGGTGGGACTCTAGTAATAATAATTATATGTACGCACACCTACACAGACATAAGCACTACAGAGGGCTGCTGGGACTCTAGTAATAATAATTATATGTACGCACACCTACACAGCCATAAGCACTACAGAGGGCTGGTGGGACTCTAGTAATAATAATTATATGTACGCACACCTACACAGACATAAGCACTACAGAGGGCTGGTGGGACTCTAGTAATAATAATTATATGTACGCACACCTACACAGACATAAGCACTACAGAGGGCTGGTGGGACTCTAGTAATAATAATTATATGTACGCACACCTACACAGACATAAGCACTACAGAGGGCTAGTGGGACTCTAGTAATAATAATTATATGTACGCACACCTACACAGACATAAGCACTACAGAGGGCTGGTGGGACTCTAGTAATAATAATTATATGTACGCACACCTACACAGACATAAGCACTACAGAGGGCTGGTGGGACTCTAGTAATAGTAATTATATGTACGCACACCTACACAGACACAAGCACTACAGAGGGCTGGTGGGACTCTAGTAATAGTAATTATATGTACGCACACCTACACAGATATAAGCATTACAGAGGGCTGGTGGGACTCTAGTAATAATAATTATATGTACGCACACCTACACAGACATAAGCACTACAGAGGGCTGGTGGGACTCTAGTAATAATAATTATATGTACGCACACCTACACAGACATAAGCACTACAGAGGGCTGCTGGGACTCTAGTAATAATAATTATATGTACGCACACCTACACAGACATACGCACTACAGAGGGCTGGTGGGACTCTAGTAATAATAATTATATGTACGCACACCTACACAGATATAAGCACTACAGAGGGCTGGTGGGACTCTAGTAATAATAATTATATGTACGCACACCTACACAGATATAAGCACTACAGAGGGCTGGTGGGACTCTAGTAATAGTAATTATATGTACGCACACCTACACAGACATAAGCACTGCAGAGGGCTGGTGGGACTCTAGTAATAATAATTATATGTACGCACACCTACACAGATATAAGCACTACAGAGGGCTGGTGGGACTCTAGTAATAGTAATTATATGTACGCACACCTACACAGACATAAGCACTGCAGAGGGCTGGTGGGACTCTAGTAATAGTAATTATATGTACGCACACCTACACAGACATAAGCACTACAGAGGGCTGCTGGGACTCTAGTAATAGTAATTATATGTACGCACACCTACACAGACATAAGCACTACAGAGGGCTGGTGGGACTCTAGTAATAATAATTATATGTACGCACACCTACACAGACACAAGCACTACAGAGGGCTGGTGGGACTCTAGTAATAATAATTATATGTACTCACACCTACACAGACATAAGCACTACAGAGGGCTGCTGGGACTCTAGTAATAATAATTATATGTACGCACACCTACACAGACACAAGCACTACAGAGGGCTGGTGGGACTCTAGTAATAATAATTATATGTACGCACACCTACACAGACATAAGCACTACAGAGGGCTGGTGGGACTCTAGTAATAATAATTATATGTACGCACACCTACACAGACATAAGCACTACAGAGGGCTGGTGGGACTCTAGTAATAATAATTATATGTACGCACACCTACACAGACACAAGCACTACAGAGGGCTGGTGGGACTCTAGTAATAATAATTATATGTACACACACCTACACAGACATAAGCACTACAGAGGGCTGGTGGGACTCTAGTAATAATAATTATATGTACACACACCTACACAGACATACGCACTACAGAGGGCTGGTGGGACTCTAGTAATAATAATTATATGTACACACACCTACACAGACATAAGCACTACAGAGGGCTGGTGGGACTCTAGTAATAATAATTATATGTACACACACCTACACAGACATACGCACTACAGAGGGCTGGTGGGACTCTAGTAATAATAATTATATGTACACACACCTACACAGACATAAGCACTACAGAGGGCTGGTGGGACTCTAGTAATAATAATTATATGTACGCACACCTACACAGACATAAGCACTACAGAGGGCTAGTGGGACTCTAGTAATAATAATTATATGTACGCACACCTACACAGACATAAGCACTACAGAGGGCTGGTGGGACTCTAGTAATAATAATTATATGTACGCACACCTACACAGACATAAGCACTACAGAGGGCTGGTGGGACTCTAGTAATAGTAATTATATGTACGCACACCTACACAGACACAAGCACTACAGAGGGCTGGTGGGACTCTAGTAATAGTAATTATATGTACGCACACCTACACAGATATAAGCATTACAGAGGGCTGGTGGGACTCTAGTAATAATAATTATATGTACGCACACCTACACAGACATAAGCACTACAGAGGGCTGGTGGGACTCTAGTAATAATAATTATATGTACGCACACCTACACAGACATAAGCACTACAGAGGGCTGCTGGGACTCTAGTAATAATAATTATATGTACGCACACCTACACAGACATACGCACTACAGAGGGCTGGTGGGACTCTAGTAATAATAATTATATGTACGCACACCTACACAGATATAAGCACTACAGAGGGCTGGTGGGACTCTAGTAATAATAATTATATGTACGCACACCTACACAGATATAAGCACTACAGAGGGCTGGTGGGACTCTAGTAATAGTAATTATATGTACGCACACCTACACAGACATAAGCACTGCAGAGGGCTGGTGGGACTCTAGTAATAATAATTATATGTACGCACACCTACACAGATATAAGCACTACAGAGGGCTGGTGGGACTCTAGTAATAGTAATTATATGTACGCACACCTACACAGACATAAGCACTGCAGAGGGCTGGTGGGACTCTAGTAATAGTAATTATATGTACGCACACCTACACAGACATAAGCACTACAGAGGGCTGCTGGGACTCTAGTAATAGTAATTATATGTACGCACACCTACACAGACATAAGCACTACAGAGGGCTGGTGGGACTCTAGTAATAATAATTATATGTACGCACACCTACACAGACACAAGCACTACAGAGGGCTGGTGGGACTCTAGTAATAATAATTATATGTACTCACACCTACACAGACATAAGCACTACAGAGGGCTGCTGGGACTCTAGTAATAATAATTATATGTACGCACACCTACACAGACACAAGCACTACAGAGGGCTGGTGGGACTCTAGTAATAATAATTATATGTACGCACACCTACACAGACATAAGCACTACAGAGGGCTGGTGGGACTCTAGTAATAATAATTATATGTACGCACACCTACACAGACATAAGCACTACAGAGGGCTGGTGGGACTCTAGTAATAATAATTATATGTACGCACACCTACACAGACACAAGCACTACAGAGGGCTGGTGGGACTCTAGTAATAATAATTATATGTACACACACCTACACAGACATAAGCACTACAGAGGGCTGGTGGGACTCTAGTAATAATAATTATATGTACGCACACCTACACAGACATAAGCACTACAGAGGGCTGGTGGGACTCTAGTAATAGTAATTATATGTACGCACACCTACACAGACATAAGCACTACAGAGGGCTGGTGGGACTCTAGTAATAATAATTATATGTACGCACACCTACACAGACATAAGCACTACAGAGGGCTGGTGGGACTCTAGTAATAATAATTATATGTACGCACACCTACACAGACATAAGCACTACAGAGGGCTGGTGGGACTCTAGTAATAGTAATTATATGTACGCACACCTACACAGACATAAGCACTACAGAGGGCTGGTGGGACTCTAGTAATAATAATTATATGTACGCACACCTACACAGACATAAGCACTACAGAGGGCTGGTGGGACTCTAGTAATAATAATTATATGTACGCACACCTACACAGACATAAGCACTACAGAGGGCTGGTGGGACTCTAGTAATAATAATTATATGTACGCACACCTACACAGACATAAGCACTACAGAGGGCTGGTGGGACTCTAGTAATAGTAATTATATGTACGCACACCTACACAGACATAAGCACTACAGAGGGCTGGTGGGACTCTAGTAATAATAATTATATGTACACACACCTACACAGACATAAGCACTACAGAGGGCTGGTGGGACTCTAGTCGGGAGAGAGGCTCACGGCCAGACAAAGGCAGAACCGCACAAAACATCAACCTGCTAACCAGGTGTCTGCCCCCTCCCAACCATCACCCCCAGTCCCCTGCAAGCAATAAATAAATGGTATGGTAGTAAGAATAATGTAAGGATTGTAAAATAAATAACGAAACAAAACAAAAGTGGGGGAATATAAGTATATCCGTCCGAAGGTGTCAGTGATCAAACCTGGAAGTAAAAAATATGCATCGCTGAGCACAGCCGGGATGAAAGTGAATTTAACGTTAAATGAGAGCTCTGACCGCCCTCTAATGGTCTGCTCAGCGTCTTACATGTTCAGTAGCCCTTGTTGAGCCCGTTTAATACGTTTTCACCCAGTATGGTATAGTATGGATTTGAGTCCATGAGCAGACCCTAACACGCAATAACAAGGCACTCTAACCTGTATGGGGGATTGGTGTATATCCCCGGATAAACTTCTCTGCGTCCAAAACCGAGGAGAGCCAAATCTTCTCACCGGAAGGCGGGGTAATTCTTAGTCTTGCAGGGAAGAGTAAGGCTGGGCGAAGATGGAGTTTGTAGAGTTTGGTCATGACATCTCTGTAGTCGGCGCGATGCTTTGCCACATCGGGCGCATAATCCTCATAGACACGGAATGGATGCCCTTTATGTGACAGGTTGCCCCTCATTCGAGCTTCACGCAGGATAAGATCCTTGGTCTTGAAACTGTGACAACAGATGATTACTGGGCGAGGACGTTGGCCCGGTCCAGGCACTGGGACAAGGGAGCGATGTGCGCGGTCCAGCTGGGGATCCGAATCCAAAACATCCGATCCCATTGCATCCTTCAATAGCTTGGCGAAGAAGTCGGTGGGGCGAGAGCCCGCCTCTACCCCCTCTGCCAGACCAACAACGCGAAGGTTATTACGTCTGGATCGGCCCCCAGGTCCACCACTTTCACAGAAAGCCTCTGCACAGTATCCTGCAATGACGTGCATAGCTTCTCTAACTCGTTGATCCTACCAGCGTTGAATTCAGAAGCTTTCTCAAGGTCCACAATACTCTGGCCATGCGAAGCGACCGTTCGAATGATGCTCTCGATTTTGGTGTCCAGTTCAGCAATAGTGGCCTTAAGATCCTCAGCTATAGCAACACGTAGCTCCCCCAAAGCCCGGGTAAGTTCTGTAAGTGTCACGTTGTTGCATGTGCCTCCCGCCATGTCTGTCTCGTTGTTTAGTGGGGAGTAGGCCTCCGCTGTGGATTTATTGTCCTTTGGTCGCTTATTACTCGGCATTTTCATATAAAAAGTTACAATCTTGTATTAGAAAGAAACGTTTGTTGTAAAAAGTGCCATAAAGTAGGTTAAATTTGATTATTTCGCAAAAAAGTTGCAGGAGCCTCTCACGCACAGCCGTTCACTCCAACATGCTAGCTCCGCCCCCCACCTCTGCTGTCTTCAACCAGGATCTCAGTGATCACTGCCTCATTGACTGTGTCCGTAATGGGTCTGCGGTCAAACGACCACCCCTCATCACAGTCAAACACTCCCTAAAACACTTCAGCAAGTAGGACTTTCTAGTCGACCTGGCCTGGGTCTCCTGGAAGGATATTGACCTCATTCCGTCAGTTGCGGATGCCTGGTTATTCTTTAAAAGTCCTTTCCTCACCATCTTAAATAAGCATGCCCCATTCAAAAAATGTAGAAACAGGAACAGATATAGCCCTTGGTTCACTCCAGACCTGACTGCCCTTGACCAGCAAAAAAATATCCTGTGGCGTACTGAATTAGCATCGAATAGCCCCCACAATATGCAACTTTTCAGGGAAGTTAGGAACCAATATACACAGGCAGTTAGGAAGGCAAATGCTAGATTTTTTCAAGCAGAAATTTGATTCCTGTGGCACAAACTCCAAAAAGTTCTGGGACACTGTAAAGTCCATGGAGAATTAGAGCACCGGCACCGTCACACTGTCACCACCGATAAATCCACTATAATTGAGAATTTCAATAAGCATTTTTTTTTACAGCTGGCAATGCTTTCCACCTGGCTACCCCTACCCCGGTCAACAGCTCTGCACCCCCCACACCAACTTGCCCAAGCCTCCCCATTTCTCTTTCACCCAAATCCAGATAGCCGATGTTCTGAAAGACCTGCAAAATCTGGACCCCTACAAATCAGCCGGGCTAGACAATCTGGACCCTTTCTTTCTAAAATGATCCACCGAAATTGTTGCAACCCCTATTACTAGCCTGTTCAACCTCTTTCATATTGTCTGAGATCCCCAAAGATTGGAAAGCTGCCGTGGTCATCCCCCTCTTCAAAGGGGGTGACACTCTAGACCCAAACTGCTACAGACCTATATCTATCCTACCCTGCCTTTCTAAGGTCTTTGAAAGCCAAGTTAAAAACCAGATCACCGACCATTTTGAATCCCACCGTATCTTCTCCGCTACGCAATTTAGGACTGTCTTTATCTGAGCTCTCAGCAAAAGTTTAGTTTAGTTGAATTTATTATTTCGAAAATGTACAAAAACAAGCACACATAAAACTTAAAATTCATACTTGCACATGATTAAAATAATAACACATAATAAAGTCTGGGACTTATTTCCATTGTGGTCCTCTTGACACAAGATGGCTAGACAAGATCGAACACAGTATGGCAGTTAAATATTCAAACAATAACATAGAAGAAGAACATCTATCTCATCATTCCAATTACATCATAGGGGTTATTTATATGGGCTCAGAGGACATCAAACATATTTTTACTTTACTTTTAAAGCTGCCCAGAGAGCACGTTGTTTTTATAGGCAGAGGCAACTCATTCCTTTCTGAGGCTCCAGTATACAAGAAAGTACCTTTCCCAGCATTACTCCTGAACCTGTATAAGCACACATCAGCAACACCTGATCTGGTGCTGTGATTGTGTGCATCCCTAACACGAGGAAAGTAATCACTTAGATATCTAGGCGCAGGACCATAAATACTCCTGTAAACCAAACCTAGTCTAATCTGGGACACCGTAGCCTCAACAGGCAACCAGTTTAGTTCCTGATAGCCTATGTGAGTGCGTGGACTCACCTTCAATACTACCATGATCAGCTTATTCGGGGGTATCTGGAGCTTCCCCTTCATACATTTAGATAAGCCCCCAAACCAGGAAGTACTAGCATAGTCAAAATGGCATTGAATGAGGGTAGTAGCTAGCACTTTCATGGAGTCCTTATCAAGCAGCTTGGACTTTCTAGCCAAAAACATAGTCCTGGCATTAACCTTCCCTAGCACCTTATTTGCCATGCTCACACCTCCCAAGCTTCCATCAAGGATACATCCCAAGTAGCTAACAGAGGTTTTAGTAGTCAGCACCTCACCTCCTAACTCCACTCAGATTTCAGACGACCTACACAATTTAGGTCTGGATCCAAAAATATTTGCTTCAGTTTTCCCTAAGGGCAGAGATAGCTTATTATCTCCAAGCCATTTGCTGATTTTAGTAAGCTATGTGCTAAGTATGCTCTCCAACATAATATTACTGTTGTGAGACAACAGAAGTGTAGAGTCATCCGCATAAAGAAAAATATGTCAAGAACAAGCTTCTTTCATATCGTTAATATACAATAAATACAGCAGAGGCCCAAGCACGCTCCCCTGCGGAACGCCACAACTCATTGGTTTTGCCTGAGACCGTGAACCATTAACCTCTACTACTTGCTCTCTTCCTGATAAATAGGACTTTACCCAGCCTAGAGGGATACTGCTTAACCCCAACCCCAGTTTGGAGATTAGGAGACAGTGGTTAACTATATCAAAGGCCTTCTGTAGGTCAAGCAGTACCATTCCAGATGGTAGATTTCAGATTTCCCTCATCAATCTCTTTCCTGATGAAGTCAGTCAAGTAAAGTAGACATGAATCAGTGGAGTGTGTTTTTCTAAAACCAGACTGAAAATCATACGTTAGACCCCGTTTGTTAACATATTCATACATTTGCTCATGTGCAATTCTCTCCAGGATCATTGATGTTACACAGAGGATAGATACAGGCCTATAATTCTCAGGGTCAGACTTTATCCCCTTCTTTTACAGAGGTATAACATTAGCTTGTTTCATGTCCCTGGGAAAGGTGCCTTGTTCAGGAGAGAGATTAATGATATGCTGTTAAGGTTTTCTTCCGATGAAAGAGAGGAGGACCAAAATGCAGCGTGGTTATCTTGATACATCTTGAATAAAGATGATAGCAAAACTATACAAAACCACTAAACGTAACGTGAAAAACCAAAACAGCCCTATCTGGTGCAAACAAACACAGAGACAGGAACAATCACCCACGAAACACTCAAAGGATATGGCTGCCTAAATATGGTTCCCAATCAGAGACAACGATAAAGTTGAAAGTTGTAAATTCTTGGTTAATTTCACGAACCCTGGCTAACAAGTTGAATCAGCAATACAAAATTGGGTTTAGGGTTAGGGTTAGGGGTAGGGTTAACCCTAACCCTAACCCTAAGTATTTATTTACTAAGTACCTAACAATCACACAGAATTACATAAACACAGAATGAATCATACCTTGATTACAAATTATGTCATAAGGGAAAACGTCCCTAGAGGACGGAACAGATATGACAGCTGGTCACAAAAAGAAAGTGGGTTGGGTTTGAGTGAAAGAGCGGGAAGACTGAGGAACAAAGGGAGAAGCTGTGCTATCATAAATACAATATCCTATGCATTCTAAATTACCGCCCATTTGGAAAAGGAAAATGCAATAAATATTTACTCTGAGCTGCGCTTCAATAGGTTGGTGGTAGATGGAAGGCCATGTTGCCCAACAGAGTCCTTTGAAGAGTGTCTCTGATGGTGAACGGGATATGTTGTAGTGTCGTCGTTGTGTGGTAGACAGGATACTCTCTGTCCTTTCCTAGCCCACGTTTACAGCTGCTGTTGCTAACTCAACGGCTAGGATGTTTCACTTCTTTAGTGAATAAGAGTTCAAAGTTCATACCATTCACAACCAAAGCTCACATTGAGGTTGGCTTAGTTTCTGTAGTTGCACATGTTAGTCCTATTTAACTTCTTGAAGCACCCATCCCGTTACCGGGATCATTTTCATCAACATCCGCAATTACTCAAAATATTTAATTTTCATGAAATCACAAGTGCAATATAGCAAAACACAGCTTAGCTTGTTGTTAATCCACCTGGCATGTCAGATTTCAATACAGCTTTTCGGTGAAATCATAACAAGCGTTTATGTAAGAACATCTCTCTCAGTAGACAAAATATTACAAACAGCTAGCAGCCAAGTAGATTGGTCACGAAAGTCAGAAAAACAATAAATTAAATCGCTTACCTTTGATCTTCGGATGTTTTCACTCACGAGACTCCCAGTTACAAAATAAATGTTCCTTTTGTTCCATAAAGATTCTTTTATATAAAAAATACCTTCATTTGTTTGGCGCGTTATGTTCAGAAATCCACAGGCTCGAGAGGTCACGACATCACAGATGAAAATTCCAAATAGTATCCGTAATGTCCACAGAAACATGTCAAATGTTTTTTATAATCAATCCTCAGGTTGTTTTTAAAATATATAAATCGGTAATATATCAACCAAAGCTGTAGCTTTTTCAATAGGAGTGGGAGAGGCAATGGCTGCCCCACTCTGTTGCGCTAGCAAAACTCTGCTTACACCCAGCTATCCAGTGACGCGATGTGATCTTTCTCGCTAATTTTTCAAAATAAAAGCCTGAAACTGTGTCTAAAGGCTGCTGACACCTTGAAGAAGCTATAGGAAAAGGAATCTGGTTGATAACCCTTTAAATGGAGGCAAGGCATCCAATGGAACAGAGAGCTATCAGGAAAAACAGCACTTCCTTGTTGGATTTTCCTCCGATTTTCGCCTGCAATATTAGTGCTGTTATACTCACAGACAATATTTTGACAGTTTTGGAATCTTTAGAGTGTTTGCTATCATAATCTGACAATTATATGCATATTCTAGTTTCTGGGCCTGAGAAATAGACATGTTTCAAATGGGTACGTTTTTTAGCCGAAAATGAAAATCCTGCCCCCTACAGTCAAGAAGTTAACGTATGGACTGTCATCCTCACGTCCTCGGAACAGGAGGCTACATTTTCGTCAAGGGCTTATATAGTGGAGGGAGAAGGGCGTGTTTCACAGTCTACAGCCCATGTCTCTTCACAGGGGCGGGTCACTGATTGAGCAGAGCCCTAACCTTATGAATACCCAAATCTCTCATTTGGAAGCAAAAGTTACATTTCATCTCTTCACCAGTAATTTTATATTTAAACATTTGAATTGCACAACAATTCCATGTGAATCTGATAACTATAATGTGTAGACTTCCCACTGTACCATTTATGTCATCCTATCATTGATGAGAATGTCTCAGATGACAACCGAACTGACATCATATTCATTAAGTACCTAAGTACCTAGTACTTAATGAACAAGTTCTCATTTGCAACTGTGACCTGGCCAAGATAAAGCTTAGCAATTTGACACATACAACAACACAGAGTTACACATGGAATAAAAACATACAGTCAATAATACAGTAGAAAATTTAAAAAAAGTCTATATACAGTGAGTGCAAATGAGGTAAGTTAAGGAAATAAATAGGCCATGGTGGCAAAGTAATTACAATATAGCAATTAAACACTGGAATGGTAGATCGGCAGAAGATGAATGTGCAGGTAGAGATACTGGGGTGCAAAGGAGCAAAATAAATAAATACCCGTATGGGGATGAGGTAGGTAGATAGATGGGCTGTTTACAGATAGGCTAAGTACAGGTGCAGTGATCTGTAAAATGCTCTGACAGCTGGTGCTTAAAGCTAGTGAGGGAGATGTGAGTCTCCAGCTTCAGAGATTTTAGCAATTTTTTCCAGTCATGGGCAGCAGAGAACTGGAAGGAAAGGCGACCAAAGGAGGAATTGGCTTTGGGGGTGACCAGTGAGATATACCTGCTGGAGTGTGTGCTACGAGTGGGTGTTGCTATGGTGACCAGTGAGCTGAGATAAGGTGGGGCTTTACCTAGCAGAGACTTGTAGATAACCTGTGGGTTTGGTGACGAGTATGAAGCGAGAGCGAACCAACGAGAGCGTACAGGTCTCAATGGTGGGTAGTGTATGGGGCTTTGGTAACAAAACGGATGGCACTGTGATAGACTGCATCCAGTTTGCTGAGTAGAGTGTTGCAGGCTATTTTATAGATGACATCACCGAAGTCGAGGATCGGTAGGATGGTCAGTTTTACGAGGGTATGTTTGGCAGCATGAGTCAAGGATGCTTTGTTGCGATATAGGAAGCCGATTCTAGATTTAATTTTGGATTGGAGATGTTTGATGTGAGTCTGGAAGGAGAGTTTACAGTCTAACCAGACACCCTGGTATTTGTAGATGTCCACGTATTCTAAGTCAGAGCCGTCTAGAGTAGTGATGCTGTACGGGGGCGAGCAGGTGCGGGCAGCGATCGATTGAAAAGCATGCATTTAGTTTGACTTGCGTTTAAGAGCAGTTGGAGGCCACGGAAGGAGAGTTGTATGGCATTGAAGCTCGTCTGGAGGTTAGTTAACACAGTGTCCAAGGAGGGGCCAGCAGTATACAGAATGGTGTCGTCTGCGTAGAGGTGGATCAGAGAATCACCAGCAGCAAGAGCAACATCATTGATGTATACAGAAAAGAGAGTCGGCCCGAGAATTGAACCCTGTGGCACACCCATAGAGACTGTCAGAGGTCCGGACAACAGGCCCTCCGATTTGACACACTGAACTCTATCAGAGAAGTAGTTGGTAAACCAGGCGAGGCAATCATTTGAGAAACCAAGGCTGTCAAGTCTACCAATAAGAATGTTGTGATTGACAGAGTCGAAAGCCTTGGCCAGGTCGATGAATACGGCTGCACAGTAATGTCTCTTATCGATGGCTGTTATGATGTCGTTTAGAACCTTGAGCATGGCTGAGGTGCACCCATGACCAGCTCTGAGAAGGTATGGTGGGATTCGAAATGGTCAGTAATCTGTTTGTTAACTTGGCTTTCGAAGACCTTAGAAAGACAGGGAAGGATAGATATAGGTCTGTAGCAGTTTGGGTCTAGAGTGTCACCCCCTTTGAAGAGGGGGATGACCGTGGTAGCTTTCCAATCTTTAGGAATCTCAGACGATACGGAAGAGAGGTTGAACAGGCTAGTAATAGGGGTTGCAACAATTTAGGCAGATCATTTTAGAAAGAGAGGGTCCAGATTGTCTAGCCCGGCTGATTTGTAGGGGTCCAAATTTTGCAGCTCTTTCAGAACATCGGCTATCTGGATTTGGGTAAAGGAGAAATGGTGGGGGCTTTGGCGGGTTGCTGTGGAGGGTGCCGGGCAGTTGACCGGGGTAGGGGTATATGGTTAATTTCACCCCACCTTCTGATGTTCCCAGAATCTCTATGTTAACCAAGTGTTTTCAATAGTCACATCAGTAGGGTAGAGAGAGGAAAAAAGGGGGGAGATGTATTTATGACTGTCCTAAATCTACCCCCCAGGCCAGCGTCATGACACCAGTGTGTCTATGTATGTGGATGACTCAACACTGTACATTAGCTACTACAGCAACTGAAATGACTGCAACACTGTAGATTGTTTCAGAATGGGTGGCAAGGAAAAAGTTAGTCCTAAATATTTCCAAAACTAAAAGCAATGTATTTGGGACAAATCATTCACTAAACCTCAACTACATCTCATAATGAATAATGTGGAACTTTAACAAGTTGAGATGACTAAACTGCTTGGAGTGACCCTGGATTGCGAACTGACTGTCATGGTCAAATCATATTGATACAACAGTAGCTAAGATGGGGAGAAGTCTGTTATCTGCCTTCTTAACAGGGTCCTACAGGCCCTGGTTTTGTCGCACCTTGACTACTGTTCAGTCGTGTGGTCAGGTGCCATAAAGAGGGACTTAGGAAAATTGCAATTGGCTCAGAACAGGGCAGCACAGCTGGCCCTTAATAGTATACAGGGAGCTAGGACTAATGATGTGAATGTCAATCTCTCATTGCTCAAAGTGGAAGAGATATTGACATCATCACTACTTGTTTTTGTAAGAATTGTTGACACACTGAATGTACCGATATGTCTGTTTAAATTACTAGCACACAGCTCAGACACCCATACATACCCCACAAGACATGCCACCAGAGATCTCTTCACAATCCCCAAGTCCAGAACAGACTATGGGAGGCACACAGTACTACATAGCCAGGACTCCATGAAACTCTATTCCACATCAGGTAACTGATGAAGCAGATTTAAAAGACATGTAAAATACATCTTATGGAACAGCGGAGACTGTGAAGAGAGACACACAAAGGTACAGACATATGCATAAGCAAACATTGTAATATTGTTTTATGGTGGTATTAAACATTTGTAGTGTAGATATGTAGTGGTGTAATAATGATGAACTGTTTTATATTTTGTTTTATGTGTAATATAAGTGCTTTAATGTGTTTGGACCCTATGAAGAGTAGCTGCTGCCTTGGCAGGAACTAATGGAGATCCATAATAAACCCCAGGAAGAGTAGCTGCTGCCTTGGCAGGAACTAATGAGGATCCATAATAAACCCCCAGGAAGAGTAGCTGCTGCCTTGGCAGGAACTAATGGAGATCCATAATAAACCCCAGGAAGAGTAGCTGCTTCCTTGGCAGGAACTAATGGAGATCCATAATAAACCCCCAGGAAGAGTAGCTGCTTCCTTGGCAGGAACTAATGGGGATCCATAATAAACCCCAGGAAGAGTAGCTGCTGCCTTGGCAGGAACTAATGGAGATCCATAATAAACCCCAGGAAGAGTAGCTGCTGCCTTGGCAGGAACTAATGAGGATCCATAATAAACCCCAGGAAGAGTAGCTGCTGCCTTGGCAGGAACTAATGGGGATCCATAATAAACCCCAGGAAGAGTAGCTGCTGCCTTGGCAGGAACTAATGAGGATCCATAATAAACCCCAGGAAGAGTAGCTGCTGCCTTGGCAGGAACTAATGGGGATCCATAATAAACCCCTGGAAGAGTAGCTGCTGCCTTGGCAGGAACTAATGGGGATCCATAATAAACCCCATGACTAGTAGCTGCTTCCTTGGCAGGAACTAATGGGGATCCATAATAAACCCCAGGAAGAGTAGCTGCTGCCTTGGCAGGAACTAATGGGGATCCATAATAAACCCCATGACGAGTAGCTGCTTCCTTGGCAGGAACTAATGGGGATCCATAATAAACCCCATGACGAGTAGCTGCTTCCTTGGCAGGAACTAATGGGGATCCATAATAAACCCCATGACGAGTAGCTGCTTCCTTGGCAGGAACTAATGGGGATCCATAATAAACCCCATGACGAGTAGCTGCTTCCTTGGCAGGAACTAATGGGGATCCATAATAAACCCCATGAAGAGTAGCTGCTTCCCTGGCAGGAACTAATGGGGATCCATAATAAATACAAATACACATGTTTTGCCAAATTATATATACTTACTCCTTTCTAAATAAAAACATAAAAAATACTTCACCAGAGAGCATGACTCAGCCAAAGAGGATCATTAGCTTCCTTTTAGAAATAGCTGGGGAGGGGGTGTGGTGAAGATACGGTGTGTCTCTCCAGAATGGGGAAGGGTGTGGTGAAGATGTGGTGTGTCTCTCCAGAATGGGGAGGGGTGTGGTGAAGATATGGTGTGTCTCCCCAGAATTCCTGCTCATTCATTGTTTCATTGTGTCAATTGTTTGCCCTTTGATGGTTTATTTGTTATCAATTCCCCATTGCATACACATGACCAAAAGTATGTGGACACCTGCTGGTCGAGCATCTCATTCCAGAATCATGGGCATTAACATGGAGTTGGTTCCCCCCCTTTGCTGCTATATTCTGGGTAGGCTTTCCACTAGATGTTGGTACATTACTGCAGGGACTTACTTCCATTCAGCCGCAAGAGCATTAGTGAGGTCGGGCATTGATGTTGGGTGATTAGGCCTGGCTCGCAGTCGGTGTTCGAGTTCATCCCAAATGTGTTCGATGGGGTTGTGGTCAGGACCTCGCTTTTTAGCACAGGGGTATTGTCATGCTGAAACAGGAAAGGGCTTTCCCTAAACGGTTGCCACAAAGTTGGAAGCACAGAATCGTCTCTAAAGTCATTGTATGCTGTAGCGTTAGTTCCACTTTGCATTCGGGCACTTTGCATTCGGGCAGGTAACGTTCTCCTGGCATCCGGCAAACCCAGATTCATCCATCGGACTGACAGATGATGAAGCGTGATTGATCACTCCAGAGAACACGTTTCCACTGCTCCAGAGTCCAATGGCGGCAAGCTTACACCACTCCAGCCGATGCATGGCAATGGAAACTAATTTCAGGAAGCTCCCGATGAACAGTTATCGTGCTGATGTTGCTTCCAGAGGCAGTTTGGAACTCAGTAGTGAGTGTTGCAACCGAGGACAGACAATTTATACTCACTTCAGCACTCGGTGGTCCCATTCTGTGTAATTGTGTGGCCTACCACTCGTGGCTGAGCAATTGTTTCTTCTCGATGTTTCTACTTCACAATGACAGCACTTACAGTTGACTGAAATTTGGTGAAATGACTGCTGGAAAGGTAGCATCCTATGACGGTGCCAAGTTGAAAGTCACTGAGCTCTTCATTAAGGCAATTCTACTGCCAATGTTTGTCTATGGAGATTGCATGGTGGTGTGCTTAATTTTATACACCTGTCAGCAACGGGTGTGACTGAAATAGCTGAATTCAGTGATTTGAAGAGGTGTCCACATACTGCTGTATATACAGTGGGGCAAAAAAGTATTTAGTCAGCCACCAATTGTGAAAGTTCTCCCACTTAAAAAGATGAGAGAGGCCTGTATTTTCATCATAGGTACACTTCAACTATGACAGACAAAATGAGAAAAAAAAATCCAGAAAATCACATTGTAGGACTTTTAATAAATGTATTTGCAAATTATGGTGGAAAATAAGTATTTGGTCAATAACAAAAGTTTCTCAATACTTTGTTATATACCCTTTGTTGGCAATGACAGAGGTCAAACTTTTTCTGTAAGTCTTCACAAGGTTTTCACACACTGTTGCTGGTATTTTGGCCCATTCCTCCATGCAGATCTCCTCTGGAGCAGTGATGTTTTGGGGCTGTTGCTGGGCAACACGGACTTTCAACTCCCTCCAAAGATTTTCTATGGGGTTGAGATCTGGAGACTGGCTAGGCCACTCCAGGACCTTGAAATGCTTCTTGTGTTTGGGATCATTGTCATGCTGAAAGACCCAGCCACGTTTCATCTTCAATGCCCTTGCTGATGGAAGGAGGTTTTCACTCAAAATCTCACGATACATGGCCCCATTCATTCTTTCCTTTACACGGATCAGTCGTCCTGGGCCCTTTGTAGAAAAACAGCCCCAAAGCATGATGTTTCCACCCCCATGCTTCACAGTAGGTATGGTGTCCTTTGGATTGCAACTCAGCATTCTTTGTCTTCCAAACACGACGAGTTGAGTTTTTACCAAAAAGTTATATTTTGGTTTCATCTGACCATATGACATTCTCCCAATCTTCTCTGGATCATCCAAATGTCACGTTTCTTCAAAATCGAACCCAGAAGCAGACCAGGACAAGGAGAGTAGGAAGAAGGTGAGTATTATTTACAAGTGAATGTGAGTGGGTAGATACATCCAGGTGGCGTAGCGGGCAGCGGTGGTGAGTTGATGGGAGTAAATAGGTGGATCCAATGGGGAAGCGGAATCCTCCGATGACAGGCGGGAATGGGGTAATGATCCGGTTGAGTAATGTTCATGGCTAACGATCCGGCAGGAATGGATGTCAGGTCAGAGCTTTTGAAGGGGAGAGGTGATGATCAGGACAGGTGTGCAGATTACTGATGGGATACAGGTGCGGTGTGAACATCGATCTCCCAACAAGCTAATCTGCCCGGCAACCAGACAGGGTGCGTTCCAGGGACACCGGAAACACACTCCAGGACAGAAACACAGGCAAACACAGACTCAGGAAGCGGGGTTCGTGACACCAAATGCTCTCTAGCACTCTTCAGACGGGCCTGGACATGTACTGGCTTAAGCAGGGGGCACCCTTCTGGCACTGCAGGATTTGAGTCCCTGGCGGCGTAGTGTGTCACTGATGGTAGGCTTGTTACTTTGATCCCAGCTCTCTGCAGGTCATCACTAGGTCCCCCCCGTGTGTTCTGGATTTTGCTCACTGTTCTTGTGATCATTTTGACCCACGGGGTGAGATCTTGCGTGGAGTCCCAGATCGAGGGAGATTATCAGTGGTCTTGTATGTCTTCCATTTCCTAATAATTGCTCCCACAGTTGATTTCTTCAAACCAAGCTGCTTACCTATTGCAGATTCAGTCTTCCCAGCCTGGTGCAGGTCTACAATTTTGTTTCTGGTGTCCTTTGACAGCTCTTTGGTCTTGGAGTTATAGACCTACTGCTGCATTGACCTATGGCTATCTCTGAGTTATAGACCTACTGCTACATTGACCTATAGGCTATCTCTGAGTTATAGACCTACTGCTACATTGACCTATAGGCTATCTCTGAGTTATAGACCTACTGCTACACTGACCTATAGGCTATCTCTGAGTTATAGACCTACTGCTACATTGACCTATAGTTATCATCATATCATTGGTTAGGTTACCTGGAGAAGTGCCTCGTTGTGGTTCTCCAGGTATCGTCAACAAGCGGAATGCCACTGGACTCTGGCTCCTCGCTATCGGGTCAGGCAGAGGGTATTGTTGTCCACTCGGGACCCTCCGGGTAGAATCCCATAAACCTTCCCCCCGTTGCATTGGTCCCTTCCCCATTCTAGAGTCCATAGTCCCACTGCTGTCCGTCTGTTGTTGCCCGTACCCTCCATGTTCACCCCACTTTTCATGTGTCCAGGATTAAGCCCTTGTCTCACAGTCCTCTGTCTTCGGTTTCTAGGCCCATATTCTCTCTCTCTCCCAGTTTTGACCCTTGCCTGTTTTATGGACTCTGTACCTGCCTGCTGACCAGTCTGCCTGCCCTGACCTCAAGCCTGCCTGCCACTCTGTACCTCCTGAACTCTGATCTGGTTTTGACCTTCTGCCTGTCCACTACTATTCTCTTGCCTACCCCTTTTGGAACTAATAAATATCAAACGCTCAAACCATCTGCCTCCCGTGTCTGCATCTGGGTCTGGCCCTGAGCCTTATACAAGGAGTAAGCCCATTCCAGGACCTGTGGCCGCCGGGCCGAATCAGGAACGAACATCCGGTTAGCCGAGCCCCCCCCAAAAATGAGAAATTGGGCATCTTTGTTTAATTCAGCGTCTAATGTCGAATCTGTGAAGTTCTATGGGATAATTTAACAGAGCTGTTCCTATTAATGTAAAGTGTCTTAATTACACTTTGAAAATATTGACCAAAACCAAAAAATCAAAGTCTCAAAAAGAAAAAATAATATAACTAGTATATATATAGTTATTTTCTAGAAACATAGCTACAGTCCACTTAGCTAGCTAGCTTGCTACTTTATCAAATCAGATAGATAGCTAGATGTTCAAATGTTCATAAATGACCAGCAGGGTCAAATAATAATAATCACAGTAGTTGTCGAGGGTGCAACAGGTCAGCACCTCAGGAGGAAATGCAGGTGTAGAAGCACGGTGGCTAGGAAAAACTCCCTAGAAAAGGCCAAAACTAGGAAGAAGAAACCTAGAGAGGAACCAGGCTATGTGGGGTGGCCAGTCGTCCTCTGGCTGTGCCGGGTGGAGATTATAAC
>NW_022264525.1:0-27606 GCF_002021735.2 Oncorhynchus kisutch
AGAGGCACAATGTAAATCAGTTCGTTAGATTACTCTCTGGAACAATTTTTCTTAGATCCTCTGAACCTATTTCCTTAGGTTTTACTGTGCCTCTATTGATCAGTGATAACTCTGGATCAATTCCCTTAGGCTCTACTCTGAATACATTTCCTTAGATCCTCTTAACCAATTTCCTTAGGTTATACTGTTCACTGGCCAGATTCATTATTATAGGGAAATAGTTCTGCCAAATTGAACCCAAAATGTCATGGATTTCATGAAGAGATCTTTTAACCATTAAAGCTTGACTAGAAAACAGACAGTCCCTCACATATTTTTTAATAGGTCTCTTACCTTTTTTTTCTGGCCAGAGGGTTGTCTGGTTCCAAGCCAATAGAAATGGATCAAAAAGTCAGGTTGCTCTCATCCGGGTTACGGCACCAAATGTTGTGGAAAAAAATCAATTCAGATTAGCTAACTATTTAGTTCTATAATGGTGAATCTTTATTACAAGCAGCTGATAGGTAGATTCCTCTCTGATCTCAGTCAGGGAAGGAGCTGGAAGAGTAGATGGTTACATGCCCTTATATAGTGAGAGGTGATAAAACAATCATATTGTTACCAAGTTATTTTATAGAAACAACAGTTCCAGAACACAATGGCCTTGTGTTAGGGTGCAAACATAAATTGAGTCTATAAACATAACATCACAGTCCACACAAAACAGAGCATAACCTTGAGAAGTTACAACAGCTCACCCCAATTCTGCACAACAACAAAGTCCTAATAGACAAGGAAACAACACAATACAAATAAATATGAATGTACCCATTCCCTCAGGTGCTGGCAGATATAGGGTGGCAGCGGTTTGACTGTGTCAAGAACTGCAACGATGCTGGGGTTTTCCACATCAACAGTTTATTTGTGTATCAAGAATGGTCCACCACCCAAAAGACATCCAGCCAACTTGACACAAACTGTGGGAAGCATTGCAGTCAACATGGGCCAGCATCCCTGTGGAACGCTTTCAACACCTTCTCCAAGCGCTGATGAATTGAGGCTGTTCTGAGGGCAAAGGGGGTTGCAACTCAATATTAGGAAGGTGTTCCTAATGTTTTCTACCTCAATTCCAAGACCACAGGATGAGATGTTACTATCCTTTGTGCAAGCACTTCCAAGAGTTAATGAACAGTGAGCCTGGGTGAAATTGGGGAGCACATTGTCAGTAAGTGTACCTTTGGTTCCTAGGGTGTTTCGGCCTTTCACACTATACACCCTCCCCAAAGGCGGCCAGCGACAGGGTGATCAATCCTACGCTTGCGTCATTCCAATTAGTCGGAGTTGCCTTGTTGATGATAGCCAACATCCCATGGGACTATGCATGGCAGGGGCATCCTCCTCCCTGAGTCAAGCATTGTTGACGCATACCTCCTGGCCCTTCACTTCGGGGCCCAGCTGAGGTCTTTCCTTTCATCCAGAGCCACTGACTGCTGCCTTCTGCCGCTCCGATACAGCTTTGATTGCCAAATGCTGGCTCTGGCCCTTAATTCCAAGGTCTCTAAGCAGTCTGGTTGTAGATGTTGCCACAAAACCTCTGCAGCCCACCTCCACTTGTCGGACTTCTGTGTTCCAGCCATGATGCCGTACTTTGGCAGCTAGATCGCATAGCGCAGATGCTTTCGCTCATAAGCCTCATCTACTGAGTCCTCCCAGGGTACTGTGAGCTCAATGATGAAGACTTCTTGAGCGAACGGGACCAGAGCACCATGTCAGGTCTTAGGGTGGTGGTTGCGATCTCCGAAGGCCACACAAGTTGCCGGCCAATGTCAGCTAGCATTTTCCAGCTGGTCTCGCTCTAATGGTGTCGAGCCGCTCTTCGGTGGTTTAGCCCCTTCACGGACAAAGTTTGTCCGTAAGGGTGTGATGCTGCTGGGGGTGGTAGGGAGTTGGTGCAGCTCGCTTGTCCTCCAGGGCGGACGCAAGGTTTTTAAGGACTTGGTTGTGACGCCAAGTGTAGCGTCCTTGGGTGAGGCTTGTTTTTACACCTGTGAGAGAGAGTTAAAGTAGATGTCACGTGTCAAAATTGATTGATGACCTATGTGAACCTATGTGAACTCTATGTGAACCCTATGTAGTGATGACGTGTGCATGTCTTCTGGTCAGGCAAGCCTGGTTAGGTGGGGGCTATGGGGTGAGTAAGGGTCCATTTGACAGGCCGTTAATGATTGATGACCCAAGCCTGATTTATGACCCTATGTAATGATTTATGACCCTATGTCATGTAGAAGGGTGCATGCCCAGGGGGGTTGGTGGGGTTGAGTAAGTGACCATGTGTCAGGTCAACCTGTTACTGTTTCTCACGGTTTGGGTTGGTTAAGGCCCCTTATAAAGCCGCTGAACAATACCTGTTTAAGAGTGCACAAGATCTTAAGAATAACCATGGAATTTGGGATCGGTACCAAAGCAGTGATGACGGTAACAACTGAAACAGGCTTCGGGTTGCCCATAGAGCAAGGGCAAAGTATCAACCAGCAATATATGATGCGCCAAAAAAACGTTTTTTTAAAATGTGTATAGAACCCAATACCGCCAGCAAATGCTCTGACAGATCAAGTGTTGATGTCTAATGGCCAGCAGTGGGGGTATCGGTTTGATTACCTGGCCTGTAGAGTGACCCTCTATACGGTAGAGAAGAAGAAGAATATACAGACCAGACTGTAGGCTTGGAATATGGTGTTGAAGACTGGTCGGTTTTTCGCAAGGTTGTGTGTCCTGAACTGAGCCTTATCACCAAGGGGTATAGGTTGTTCACGGCCACGAGACCCGTTGGGAAGGTACCCCCTGACTTCCTCAGGACAAATATTTCACAGGGTGAAAATACAAAGAAAGAATGGGCCGACCGTGCGGCAGCGTGGAGTTCTATATCGGCAACCCGAGGCAATCCGAAACCACAACCTTAGGGGTGGTGGCCTGACTGGGGGATACCCGACTGCGTCTGCTTATTCCTTTAAGAGTTGGGATGTACTGGAATTGAAAATGTTGCAACCGTTGGAATGCTCTCTTTGTACAGAGCCAACAGCGTCAGAGCCTTGTTCATTTAAAGAAGTGCATAATATATACGAATCGTAAAGATTACGATGCAAAAGAGCCTCAAGAAGATACAGCGTCAGAAGAAAACTAAGTAGCGGATGCTTTAACCCCGCCCCCAGATACCCAATGGCCTTGTTCTACAATAAAAAGAAAAAAGCAGCCAGTTCTTCATTTCAGCATACACCATGGATCTCCAGACCATCTACGAGGAAGCCACTACGTCATGGGGGCCCGACACTAAAGACTCTATGCCACGAAGCCCTACACTCTACGCACCCCTGGCAAGACCGTGACCACCCCCGACATTTACCCAGCCTGAGGATGTGTTTGATGGGGTGGCCAGTACTATTTTTGTGGATACAATCAAGGCCTCTGTAGCTACACTTTTAAACGTGGTGATTGGCGAATATATACGAGAAAAATGCATCGGCTGTGAGATCAATCATCCCAGCCAGCGTCGTCATCCTTGCCTCTACGACCCTCCTAGATACTACTTTTTCAATCATTTTGAGGAGCTGGTGAAAAGACTGTGGTCCTGCCGTTTTATACCAGCGCTGGTCATCGCCCTGGAGTCTATGGGTATTGCGCCGTCTATCCCTAGAGTTTACGGGGTAACCGAAGCCTTCCTACATGAACTGAAGGAGGCCATCTTCATCCATGAGAAACTCAAAGAAATCCGACACACCCTGGTGGACGACAACAAATACAGGGAAGCTGTGGTGGCTGATGTGATGCTTTTCTGGCTCAATAAATCCCAAGAGACCGAGTGACATTTTGTTTATTTAGAGCTATGGGTAACTATGTGTCTACGATGTTTGAGCGAATAAATACATTTTTTCTTTTGAGAGACCTTACAAATGTTATGCATCAGATTATTGAAAATAAAGTGAACAATGTAAAGTTCTACACAACCCACAATACAGGGGTTATTGTAGAGCGTGTGTTAAAAATGGAGCAAATCATGAAACATGTCCGACATACGGGCGAGAGTTTACAATGGTCACATATGGTATCAAGGCTTGTTGAGGATTCTGAAGAACTAGAAATAACTTTGGCTAAGATTTTACATTATTTGTTTGAACCACCCTTTAATGTGAATGTGTATCATATTTGTTGTTTATATACTTATATATCAGACGTGTGTGTTTTAAAAATTCAGCGAAACAAACCTGTAAATCTAAACAATATATACAGGGTGTTGCATGCTGTGATTGTTGAGAAAACGGGGACTTGTATCTTGCAACAAATCCTGAATTGTCTGTATACGTAATAATTGTTGCATTCTTAAAATAAAAATTCACAAACTGAAATGTTGTCGTTATATGAAAGTGGCTCATTACAGTTATTGTACCTCAGAGAGGCAAGAAGGATGGCTGAGCAGCTGTTGAAAAACATATATTATAATCCCTCTAACCCCGGGTCTTATGGGGGTAAAGAGCGTTTACAGAGAGCTATAGTCGAAGAAACAGGTAGTCTGTTAAGCGATGCTAAAGTGAATGAATGGTTATCAGAGCAAGATGCCTACACTCTACATAAACCTGTAAGAAAACATTTTCCAAGAAATAGAGTTTTTTCTACGCATCCATTATCCCAATTTCAGGCGGATCTATGTGACATGCAGTCCCTTGCCGATAAAAATGATGGAAATCGCTACATGCTAACGGTTATAGATATTTTCTCTAAATTAGCCTATGTAAGGGTGTTAAAAAATAAGAGCGGGGCAGAGGTGACCAGGGCCTTTGAATCGATCTTGAAGGCAGGAGGCGCCCCCAAGAAAGTGCAGACGGATGGCGGAAAAGAATTTTTTAATAAAACATTTCAGAAGCTAATGAATAAGTATAATATAGTACATTTTGCTACAGGCTCTGATTTGAAAGCTTCGGTTGTGGAACGCTTTAATAGGACTTTGAAAGAGCGGATGTGGCGCTATTTTACAGCTCACAACACCAACCGATATACAGACATAGTTCAGGATTTAGTAAACGGGTACAACCACAGCTACCATAAGACTATACGTATGAAGCCCTCGGAGGTCTCTTCGGAAAACTCTTTTCAAGTCTTTAAAATATGTATGGTTTGTTCCCACTTCGCCGTAAGAAAAAAATGACTTTTAAATTCCTAGTGGGTGACTTGGTGCGTATATCAAAGTTGAGGGGTGTTTTCGACAAAAAATACGAACAAGGCTTTAGCTCGGAGTTGTTTACCGTTACCGAATGTCTGCCACGCATTCCGCCGGTCTACAAATTAAAAGATTATGACGGGGATCTTATAGAGGGATCTTTTTATGAGAAGGAATTACAGAAGGTCCAGTTGGGTAAAGACAAAGTCTTTCACGTGGAGGAGATTCTAGATCAGAAGAGAGAAAAGGGTAAAAAATGGTTGCTGGTCCGCTGGAAAAACTGGCCTCAAAAGTTCAACAGTTGGGTATTGGAGCAGGATGTGGTGGAGGCAACGGGGCTTAATTTAAACCCCTAGTCATGATAACTAGCGCATCATTCGCGTGTACACAGTTGGGCATCATGGAACACAGCGGCTTCTACCTGACTCTCCCCAGTAATGCGTCGGCACAGATATATCGTAATAATCAGAGTTCGAAGTATACAACCAATTTTCCAAAGCCTATAGAGTTATCAGAGGCTTGGGAAGTAGGTCTCAGCGAGATTACATACCCCCATAGTTGGTATAATATCAAAGCTAAGGACCGTGATTTTTATTGCAAAAGGTTCTCGGAACCTGCGAAACTTATTAAGCTTAAAAAAGGTTTCTATAGAACCGTCGACAGGATCGTCTCAGAGTTGAATGAACACCTAACCCTGAACAAGATGGAAATATTCCTATTCTACAATCCAATCCATAAAAGGATACAAATCTCAGGGCCTGCTAACGGAGGTATAAAGACCAGCGGTAATTTATCCTACATGTTGGGGATGGGTCCCAATAAATGGACGTATGTGAACGATAAATTATTCCCATTCCCTGCGGATATACATGCAGGCTTTTACAACATATTTGTCTATACCGACATCATAACCTATCAAAGGGTCGGAGACAGCTGTGTGCCCCTCCTGCGAACAGTTCATATAGACGGCAAGGATGGGGACATCGTCACTGTCAATTATGACAAGCCGCACTACGTACATGTCAGCAAGAACTATATTGAAAACATTCTGGTTGAGCTTAAAACGGATCAGAACGAAAACATTGAATTTACTTATGGTAAAACGATTGTAAAACTCCACTTTAGACCCACCAAAACCTCTCTACATATATAATAGCTGTATTATATTTATAAACATAATACAAATAAAAGTGTTATGGAGCACCATCAGCTCGACCCTAACCGTTATGTTTCATACTATGTGGATCAAGTGGGTAATGGACTACCAGGATATCATGGAGCGCCGACAATGTATGGTTCGGGGATAGGAGGTATATTCCGTAACCTCTTCAGGATGGTTTTACCGTTTATGAAGAGAGGCTTCAGCATAGCCAAACCACATTTAAAATCAGCGGCTAAAAATATAGTAAGTGAGGTTGTAGCCAATGCTATGACCCGAAGGGCGTCACCAGAGGTGGAGCATCAAGAAGGCTCGGGGCTTATGATATTGTCTCGAAGGCCAAAAAAGAGACCCCCTGGTTTAAGGCGTAGACCTGCACCTAAAAAGCGGCGGTTAACTGTTAAAAGAACCTCAGTAAGTCAAAGACGGGGTAAAGTGAGGAGGTCTGTACCAAAACAGGCTAAAAGAATACTAGGAAGTATTTTCTAAAAGAATAAGTGACATGGCTCTTTTACATCGAATGTCCTCTGAAGCTATAAAGACAGAACTTGATCTTTTCACGGCACCGTTAACGCAGCATTCAATAGATAGATCCAGTTATGTGGAGATAGCCCCTCTCTCTGCTATTACCGATAACGGGCCTATCGAATTTTTCATACCAGGCCATGGTGACAACTATCTGGACCTCAACAACACCTTGGTGCATTTACGTCTAAAAGTGACCAAAAGAGATGGGTCTAATATTGCAGACGATGCCAAAGTGAGTCTCATTAATTACCCCTTGGCCACCATTTTCTCCCAAGTTGATGTGACTTTGGGTGAACGCCTAATCAGTCAAAGCAGCGCTACATACCCTTATAGAGCCATCATGGAGTGTTTACTAAACTACTCCGAAGACACTCTCAAAACCCAATTTAGCGCCGGGCTGTTTAGCAAGGATACTGCAGGAGCCTCTATGGAATCGACAGACCCTTCCACCGGTGCAAACAAAGGACTAGCGGCACGAGCTCGCTACTGCGCCGAATCTCGAGAGTTTCATTTGCTAGGCCCTATACACTCTGACATTTTCTTTCAAGAACGGTTACTCTTAAATTCGGTTGATTTAAGATTAAAATTAACCAGGGCCAAGGATGATTTTTGCCTGATGTCTCCCCAAGACGGGGATTTTAGTTTGAAAGTGTTGGGGGCAACCCTTTTTATTAAAAAAGTATCTGTATCTCCGGCCGTGCGCCTGGGTCACTCACATGCTTTGATGAAAGGAAATGCCCTTTACCCTCTCCAAAGAATTACCATGAAAACCTTTAGCATACCTGTGGGCAGTAGAATCTGCAGTCAAGAAAACCTATTTCTAGGCCCTTTACCTAGATATGTGGTTATAGGTCTGGTTGATCACGCCTCTAATACGGGCAGTTTAGATAAAAAACCCCTTTAATTTTCAGCACTTCAATGCAGAGTATGTAGCGCTCTGTCAGGACGGACGTCAGGTTCCGGCGAAGGCTTTCCAACCACAATTTAATAACAACATATCTGTGCGAGAATTTTACAATCTATTCCTGGCTACAGGGCGACATCTAAAAGATCTCTCTTTACCTATTGACAGAAATGATTTTGCAGAGGGTTACACATTGTATGCTTTCAATTTATCACCTGATGATGACACCTCAGGAAATCTGTCTGTGGTGTCCCAAGGTAACCTCAGGCTGGAAATGCGTTTCCGTACACCTTTAGCCTGTACAGTTAGCATGATTGTTTACGCATGCTCTGATTCAATCTTGGAAGTGAATGCCCGAAGACAGGTCTTAGTGGATTATTATTAAGGACCTTTGAACAAAGACATGAATACCCAAGAGTTGGACGGGCTCATGAGCCGCTTGATTGGAAAACAATTTTGTGGAGTGTTGGCTTGTGATGAATTACCTATGGAGATATGGTCTGAGAGGCCTGCAATGTTTATTGTCAATACCCATCCTAAACACATGCCTGGTGAACATTGGCTAGCTATGACATTAGAACAGGAAGGTGGACGAAAAATCTCAACTTTTTTTGATTCCTATGGCTTTCCCCCGGTTTTTCACATTTCCCTAAATCTATTAAAGATTTTTTGACCCTAAACGGTACAAAGATCTACTACAACATCAAACAAGTGCAAGATAACCTTTCCACTACATGCGGTCACCACTGTGTATTTTACCTGTGCCAAAGAGCCCGGGGAGTTTCTTTTGAAGATGTTATGTCTCTTTATAAGGATGATTTAAGAAGTAATGATAACCTTGTATCTTGTTTTGTTAGAAAATATCAAAAGTGTTCAAATGTGTGTCCTTTAAGAACGCGTAATCAAGGCGTATGCTCACGTCATATGTTTCAAGAATGCCACAAATGTTAACTTGCTTATTTTTCAAATAAAAAATTTATTGAATTTAATCATAGTCATTCAAAAGTCATTTTCAAAAGTCTAACCACGCCGAGAGATCGGGTTTAGGAAAAGGTCCTGAGACGTTCATGGGAGTAAATGAGTTAGCATCATCGCTTTCATATGGGGCCGGTGTCGTTGGGGCATCTTTAGGGGTGCTGTATCTCGTTGAAGGCTTTTGTTTTAAAGCTTGAATCTGTTGACGAAGCTTATGGTTGGGTACACCGGAGAGGGGGATGTTGAGGATTGCCAGGGCCTTAAGAAACTGACGCCAGCCGGGAGGCCTTCGGTCATCAGCAACCTTGTGGGCAGCCGTGGTACTTTTAAGCAAGTCCTGCATATGGGACCCCCTAACCACAGAGCCCTGAAGGATAAACTCTCCAGAGTCGTTCCAAGCAGCTATCCCCTTTGAGTCTTTTATCTTGTTCATAATGTATTTAACATTCTTCCTGTTACGTAAAGGCACATGTGTCAGTAGGTCATGCATAACTTTATCTTCAAATGGCATTTGAGCTTCACCCGACATATTATCTCCACTAGGTAAGATCGACGGTACAGGCCTTACAGGGGCATGGCTATCGTTAGGTTCGACATCTGTTAAAGGGTCCGGTAGGGAAAGGGTTAAATGGTTAGTCTCTCTCTCCCCTTGCTTTACCCGAGTCAAATACCTTTGCATTAGGTTTGTGTATTTTTGAATCTTATCATAGGGGTTCAATCCTTTTCGGTTCAAAACATCCTTCATGGCCGTATCCAAATCATTTTCCGCTGTTTGTCTGATATCTTCAGGACCCTGCATTTGTTTTTTAAGTCTATCCAACTCTTGTTGAGGCACCAAGTACATTTTAGTGGCCATCACACCACGTGTTCAACCCCCACGTCTGGCCGCAATAAGGCTGGTGATGAAGGGCACGGCTATACTGAGTAAAGGTAGAAGAAAACCCCCAGACTGTTGTATACTATGTCTTTTCTTTTGAAGACTGGCCCTTTTATTGGCAAAGAGTTTGATCGCTGTCTTTTGTCTCCTTAATTTTTTCAATTGGTTCAGGGTGAGTGGAATGCGTCCTTTGAGAAGATTCAAAGCAATCTCACATAGGGCTAATATGAGATCTGAAGAACAGCGACCCAAGATGGCCTTCCGTTCTTTAGCTGTAGAACCTACTAGCCTTCTCAAGAGGGGGAGGTTTCTTTTTAAACGCAGAGACATAGCGTTTACTTTTTAGGAAGGTATGCAGCAGGCCTCTCCCCCGGAAACAGCCCTGTACGTAGCCTAAGGTGTTCTGGAGTATTTGCTTTTAAATCCACGATTAAATAAGAAAATGGCTCTTTGGTAGCGTCCTCATAGCTCTCCATAAAGTATGATTTCCGTCCAGGGTACATCTGCTGAGCTAGAGTGCTAATTTGCAGTTTGTCTCTAGGATTTTTAAACAATACCATGTAGTTGGCATTCAAGCTAATGGTCCGACTATTTTTACCTTGGTGAAACACATTCTGGACCAAGTAAAGCACGGACAGGTTTCTATGATGAGTATATTGGGTAAAAGCTCGTGCAATTTCAGGGTGTTCGCTACCAGCAAATAGCATATCGTCCAAAACCAGCAGATTATTTACATGTGGGGGGAGAAGTTCATCATCAGACAGAGAATCGGGTATTCCTTCAACAAACTTGATTTTTATTGTCTTCAATAATTCATCATACAGAGGTTGGTAACATGAATAACACCATACAATATTGTCAGGCTTTTGAGATAACACATGTTCAGAATTCTCTAAAATACTTTTTACAAAAAAAGTTTTACCACTGTTTGAAGGGCCTGCAATTAATGCTGAAAAAGGCAATTGTAGACGGGGGTCAAAACCCTCGACAGCAGTCATAATATCTTAAGCTTTAAGACACACTGGGGCTTGTAGCATAAGTCAGTAGCCAAAGGGCAATGTGGTACCGTCAGGCAATAGCTGTCTCTTGTCATAGACTACCCTGAATCTTTTAGTGAGTGGTGCGTTTCTTAGATGGAACCCCTTTTTATCCCTCACTATTTTGTTGTAGGAGCTCAAAATCTCCAAGTCACTATTCTTGTCCTTTACGAACCCCTCGACCAAGCGCGTGATTGATTCCAAGTTTACACGCGGTGCATTTTCATAGTTTTGAGTCACGCCTTTGGCTTTCAACACCACGTGATTGGCTTTAGTCCTAAAAGCATAGCTTTTTGGACCACATGAGGACCATTCTGTAATATGGTCACCCTCTTCGAGTTCACTCGTTAAACCCCCAAGATAGTTGCTAAGTGGGGGGGTCCAATCCCCCGGTTTGCTTACATAGACCACAGAGTCTGTGTCGTGGTAAAGAACCCGCCTCTGAAGCTGTTCCATGAGGGTGTACAGTTCAAGGCGGCCATAGGCTGTGGTAAATGCTGCAAGAAACACATTTACATTACCCGGGGGTAGAACCCACTTTTGGTGGCGCCTCCATTGCACCAAGGCAATGTCTTGACTCAAGAAGGAAAAATGTGAAATTTCGTATTGGTCCGAAAAAACAAATTCCAAAAATTCTTCGGGGTCTTTAATGATCGAAGTTGTTAGCATATTGCATCTCTGCGCTAATTTCCCCCAAAGGGAGTTCAAGTACAATTTCGACACATTTCTTTTGGTTTTGTTGACCTCTATTCTGTCAGGGTCAAGAAGTATGCCTTCTCTGTCATGGTAGTCTTGAATGTACTGGTCTTTACTTTCTTGATCTGTGACCGATGCAGGATAGCCTGAAGCCATCTGCTTGCATCTCAAGAAGGTTTTGATGTACTCTTTAAAAAGTGTGTCTGATTTCCTGGAAAAGTTCCACACTTCAAAGATTTTGGCCACACGATACCCCTTCTCTAAAGCCTTAGAGAATTCTACAGTGACCCATACACCGGTCAGGGCTCTTTCTTGATCTGTGTGATCACAGGGGTTTTCCTGGTTGTGGTTTTCACAGCATGTGCGACAAAGGGGAAAGAAAAGTTTTCCTTTAGGACCCTTGTAAGGCAACACAGGTATAAACAGCCCCCTAGGAGGGTAGACAGTCGCTTTGATTAAACCAAAATAATTTTGGGGTTCGTCAAAGTCGCTGTGAATAATTTCAGGATGCCCTATAGGATAGAATGAGGAACTCATTACATGAGGATATAGGGATGTAAAATCTACATAGCCTATTGTCTCGTCGGGTTGAGCTACATAACGCAATGTCAAAGCATTGGTCCGGCCTCCAAACAAGGCCTGTCGCGGTTCCAGGGGCTCTGGAGGGTCATAATGGGTAAGGAAGGCCTTAACACTAGGATCTGCCTTTTTGAGGGCTGTCCATTCGTGCTCCCACAAAACCACAACTTTTAACCCGTAAGTAGCCTTTAAAGAATTCAGTTTGTCTTGAAACTCTTGGTACATTTCCCCAAAAGTCTTTTGGGTTAGGACACACAAGGTGTGGGGGACAAAGCATAATTTACAACCGTGGAAGAAACAACCGTTGTACTCATACACTGTCTCAACCCCGTTCAATCTGTGTGTATCCATCTACATGGTAAGGCCCAAAAGCCTTCTCCCCCGATTCAAAGCATGTTGGATAAAAATATCTTTATCCTGGGCCAAGTACTCCAACCATTGAATGGAACCACTAGAGTAGGCCTTGAATTGGCGTCGGTAGTTGTCTGGCGATGGGATAGCTATAGATTCAGGAGTTAGATAGTGTGTACGATAGGTTTTCATGCACGCTGATGCAATAGTTGTACAGCTCCAGGGGTCAATGCCCGCATCTTTGATTACCTCTTTCTCTGAATCTGAGGCATCCTTCACGACAGTATAACAACGTCATTGTCACAGTATGATTCCATCTCTTTATGGAAATCAAAAGTGCCATGTCTTACGGTTCTCGTACCATGTCATGAATCTCTCACGCTCTTTGGGAGAATTTGATCACACCCGTACATTTCGGGGGCTGGATAAGATCCTATATTAATGTAGATTCTCCTCAGATGTGAAGAAATGAGGGAAATAGCCTTTGACAGAGTTTTTCAAACCCAAGGCCTCTGGCATTTGAGCCAATCTCATGGGTAAGAAGCTTAAGCTGTCAATGTATCTCTGTTTGAAGGCGGGGGTCAACAAAGCATAATATTTTACTCCCTTGAGCTATGACACGGGTGCCACGCCTTGCTGTATCAAAGGGTTCAGAAGCAGATAGGAGTCATAGGCCCCTAGCATTGTGAGCTATCAAACGTGTGAAGTTTCTGTACTGGGCTTTTCTAAAATGTTTTAGAAAGAGTCGGGCACAATCGGGTCCCTCGGCCGACCCATTTTTCACCCCTTGAACGTCATGGTTGACACAAAAATAGGCAAATGAACCCCTGATTGCCTGAGTTGTCTCAAAATCATAAAACACATATTTCTCTGTATGTTCATCTTCAGCCAAGGGCTGAATGTAACACTCATGTGTTACTTCTTGAACCGCTTCCTGTCTCTGCTTTTTCAAAGGACCTTTACAGATTGGGCAGTGTATAATTCCACAAACATGAGTTTAGGGCTATCTATTTTAAGGTTGTAATTGCAATGACATTTTGGACATTCTTGTTAATTCACAACTGCTTACAGATTTACATGCCTTGGGATGCCAGTGTTTCAGTTTTGTGTTTTTTCGTAACAGTAGGCACGAACGACATGTGCGGTGACAATCCGCACAGGGGGTCAAGTTAGCGGCTGATGCCATAGGGCAATGTTTATCCCAGACATACTGAACAGTTTTGTAACGGCACGAGTCGCGCCCCCCATGCGTGTGCTAGCCCGGTCATGACAGGCCCTGGACAGACCACTATGGGCGCCGCCTAAAAAGGGCTGTGATGTTAGTTACGGCATTAGTAATGCTCATTTCCTTGGCCACATAAACAGTACATCAGTCTTAGGACTGTGCGTTCGGGTATATTTGGAAACTTGAGGAGGAGTCGTCCATTAAGCCCTACTGTGTACACAAACCACAATCCTTGATGTTCAGAAAGTTTTCAATTTGACTATGTCTGAGAACAGCCACAGCATCCTGGATTATACCGAGAACCCACCGCATTTAGTAGCTCTCGAGCTTTATGGTAACGCAGGACTTTGATTCGGTACATCCTGGGCTTGAAGTAAGTGGGCCAAACCTATGGCAAAACATAGCTTATTACCTGGATTGTGAACGTTTATGAGATAGGCCCTTTTATTGCTTATGATTTCGGACTGCATTAAACTCTCGAGCTTTCGTCTCTGACCCCCGCCCCCTTGTGGTTGGCGTACTAATTGTACTACAAGTTCGAGGGTCCTATCTGCTAGCACGTTTAAATTTGACTGTACAAGGCGTTCTAGCAGTTTAACAAATTGTTCAAGCTCTGCTTCACCATTCTGTAAAATAAGCGATACCTTGCTCTGTAGACTGTCTCCCACAAATTTCCAACTGTAAGAGATCCCTAGGTTCGCTATAATCTCTAATCCTCGCTAACAGTTCATTCAAAGTGTCCATAAGCATTACGTAAAACACAGCATATTCCCGAATCTGACCCCCCCATGCGAAATTGAAAAACTGGCGAACCTCAATATTGTTGAATTTATTTCGACGCAAAACATGTACACTTCGATCAAGACCTCCCCCTCCAGATTTACTAGGCAATTGTCCAACTGTTCAAAAACATCGTATTGGGTTTCAGACTCTTCGGACATTGGTGTTAAAGGCTGATTTATAGTGTCTGGGGTGCCGAATTAAACCTAGCGCTCTCGTTCTGTACACTGATCTCAAGACCGCCCCCCTCCAGATTTGCTAGACATTTGTCCAACTGTTCAAAAACATCATATTGACTTTCAGACTCTTCGGACAATGTTGTTAAAGGCTGTCTTAGAGGTTGTCTGTGGGGCCGAATTAAACCTAGGGCTCGCGTTAAGCTGGGTAATTAGAGATATGATGGTTTCGGGAATCTGTGTTAACATGTTTTCCTCGGAAGGCCCTGACTCATTCATACGTGTAATAATGTCTATGAGTTCGGAGGGAATCTGGGATAATAGATTTTCATCTATTGTCATTATGTCAATTACCCCCGAATCATTCATATGGTTAACTATATCTTGGAGCTCTGTAGGGATCCTGGCTAAGAGTGTTTCAATTGTCTCACTTTGGTCTATAGGGGGCGCCATCTGTCTAATTAAGGATGTGTGTGTGTGTGTGTGTGTGTGTTTACATGTGTGTTTTTTAACGGCGGTATTTGCTTGTTTTAGCCCTAATGTTTTATTACATACGGGGTAGCTCGCTACGCCAGAATGACACATCCTGATTTGTATTGATGCTCGAGTAGAATACACATGCGCCTCTGGAGTAGAGCCTTTCGTGATTTTAACCCAGGGTAAACGCTTTGAAAAAACGTTCTTGGGTCTATTTCAGAATCTGCTGTTTCCCCCCCAGAATTGGCCGATTCAAGAAGGTTGGCAGCTTCACAGAACATCAAATCGTCTACCTCAGAAATGTCATTTAAATCTTTGACATCATCAGGTTTCGCTGGTGTCTTTGGAGCCTCCTCGGGGATGCTTGTCTGGGCATCCTCCGATGTTTGTGCGTTGTGTTCATAAGCCGGTGAGCGAGTCTGAAATAAAAATAATACATACACAAATAGGTTATTAACCCTAAAATATGTTAAAAATGCCAAATACATTTCAGATATAAGCCTATATATTAACAATACATTAATTAAATACCTCGGCTTTTTTGACGAGGGCTGTTCTGAAGAAGCTCTGAAACCAGGGGCTTTTGTCTTTGTTCAACAACATCTGCAGGTCCGGTAGATGGGGAGCCTGAAAAAAACAAAAAAACAGCATTAGGCCTTGTTTTAACATATTCCGGCATAAAAAAAATATATAAATATTAAAATAATAATATATATAAATAATAATATATAATTGATTCATACCTAGTCCTTGGAACGACGTCTCGTGAATATCGGCCAAGTAGAATTGTTCGGGTGAAGCGGAAACTGTGGATCTGAGCACTAATTATCCTTTGGTGTTTAGAAATATGGGGGACAACGTTGTCCTGGCCAGGGGAGTTGACCTGCCGTTTAAGTCTCTGTTCGCTGCTTTTGTGTAAATACATCCTGGGAGTAGGGCAGAATTGTCTCGTAGTCATATGCTTCGCAGAAACCGTTCAGGCTCCATAGGGCATCGTTTAACCTTCTAGGCTTTAGGTCCTCTGTAAACATATAAAATAACTTTTAATATAAGATGCCCACACTTTTTGTTTTTAAGGTATAAATATTTTTATGTATGGAATTCTTGGAGCTTACTTACGTTGACAATTCAGGGCAGGCGTTTGTTTCGGAGCCCCATGGGATGGTTCGAGCTCAGTTATACCCTCGGAGTATCTGCGTGAATGCTTCAGAATCTATAAAACATTCGACAATATTAAAGCTATAATCACTTTAGCTAAATATTGCCTTGTTATACGGTAAGCATACTGATCCTAATGATTGTTTAATATTTCTCTAACATCCCACGCTTTCAAAACAATTCCCCACAACAATCAAATCTAATAAAGATTTATTTCAAGAACTCACCTTGGCGATAGATCCATTAGACTGTTTTCCCCGATTATCTTTTTTAACGCTTCAGTCCGATAACGATTCTTGGAGTATTTTCTGGAGGTGCTGTTTGCATCGAACTCAAACGCTGCTAACATTGGCTCCATGGTTTCTAGCGCTTTTGTACCCTAACGACCTAGAGAAAAAACCCCTGAATGATTTTTTTACATAGCATTTGGGGTTTTGTCGTTTTTTTTGGGCTATACCCCCGCCCATGGTATATTTGACAACATTCAAACACATGGTAGTGGGTGTGTCTAAACATTAGGATCCTTTTTGGAGCTTCTAAAATCTCCGGGGGTGCTAGCACCTAGATGCATGGGGGTGTGTGTGTTCTCGACATCGCTGGGATAGAATGACTTTTTAGCCCACCTAAAAAAATAGTTTTATGAAAGGCCTTTAAGATTAGGAGTCGTAAGACACAATATTATTGTTGGGGGTAGGCATCTGTTTTGGGCAGGCTAGTGTAAACCTGGTTTCAAAACGACCCACCAGGCATGCATGGGTATTTTTTAACAAACAACCCGCCCCCCTTTTTCTGTTTTTGAAACACACACACACACACACACACACCAGCCACTACAGAAAACTCCCCTCACGCACATGCGCGCGCACATGGCTTTTTTCCGCAAGATTTTCTCAGGGACAGACTGCGCTAAGAGTGAACAACGCGAGAGTTCATAACGTGGTGAGATTCTGATTTTAAAACCATTTATTTCATTCAAAATATTTAGTACATACATTTTATATCGTTACATTCTTAGGTATTTTACGATGCCTTTCTTACAGATCCTGGGAGCTTATGCAACCAACCGCAATTGTCCGTGTCGAGTTCACCCTCAAAAGGCAAGGCTCTCTTGCTATGTCCATCAACACATGGTAAGTTTTCACTCCAGGGGTAGATCCGCCGTCGGGCCTTTTGGTCTTGACTCTGTCTCAAGGAAAGCCTCGCCCAGCGCTTTAACTGTTCCCCATTTTGGAAGAGAATGTCCAGCTTATTCATAAGTGTTATGAAAATTGGATAATCCACCCATTTAAAACTAAACACAGGAATAAAAAAGTTTACATGTTTGCGGGCTCTGGAAGCTACCGGAGAATTGACAGACTTTGTAGCATAGCCTTATCATAAAGGTCACAGGCTAAAATTGTCACTTTGTTGTCAGGGCTATAGTCCATTGAAGCAATTCTTAGAGCCTTGAGATCACTGCGGCCGCAGACCTGTTCTTCCAACGCATATCCTGGCACATTTGTATACACTTAGGACCTGTTCAATTTTACAAAGAGCCAGCCTGATGTTTAGCCATTCTCTCATCCCCAGAGCCGGGGGAAAACTCCCAGGTTTTGCAGGATAAAGGGGTTTGGGTCCCACGGTCTGTGAATATCTTACCGTAGAATCCTCCGGGTGGAATATGTAAGACATGTGGCCTCTCACTCGTAACCCAAAAAATCCTTTAAAACAATTCTGGAGCTTCACACAGAACTTCTCAAGGCTTTGGTCACTGGGTTTCATGACAAGCCGAGCATAACATCCCTAAAATTGGCATAGGTGATTCATTTTGTTTTTAAGGTATTCAGGGGGTTGGTATCATGTACAGTCTTAAACAGGTATTGTTTCAGATCGGCTTTATAAGAAGCGGGCTCTAACCACCCATACCCAAACCGTGAGAAGAGAACAGTAACCGGTTGACCGTGACACATGGTCACTTACTCAACCCAGGCATGCACCCTTCTACATGACATAGGGTCATAAAATCATTACATAGGGTCATAAATCAGGCTTGGGTCATCAATCATTAACGCCTGTCAAGAGGGGACCCTTACTCACCCCATAGCCCCCACCTAACCAGGCTTGTCTATCAGGCTTGGGTCATCAATCATTAACGGACGGCCGTCAAATGGACCCTTACTCACCCCCATAGCCCCCACCTAACCAGGCTTGCCTGACCAGAAGACATGCACACGTCATCACTACATAGGGTTTCACATAGAGTTCACATAGGGTCATCAATCAAAATTTTGACCCGTGACATCTAATCTATTCTCTCTTGCTATGACCAGGAAAAGGTTGCAAATTATTTTACCACTTTTTTTTTACCATTTATAGCCTAAATCTCTAGGTTAAGATAGTTACCGACCTGCTCTGGACACTATGGCCAGTCTTTCATTAACACGTTTATTACCATAGCAAAGGTATCACAAATTATTTGTTTGAGCTGTGCATGTAACTGAGGGACAATGTTCCAATCTACTATGCTTAATGAGCACAAACACTAGCAACTGGGCTGGATAACCTTCCTGCAAGAGTCATTAAGGACAGTGCTTGTGTCACTGCTGAAATGATAACGCATATTTTAAACCTTTTCTATTATAAGTGGTACATTTTACAATGATCTCAAAACAGCCAGGGTGGTTCTGGCTCCACAAGCAGTAAAGCAAATATAGGAAACTACAGGCCTGTGTCGATCCTCAGCACCTGATCCAAAAGTTCCTTGAGAGATTTGTTTTAATTGACTTAAGGGATACCTTCTACAGCACTTATGAACTCCAATCTTGGCTTTAGAACAGCTCATTCCGCTGATACTTGCTGTATCCACCTTTTTGACCACATCAAGCAGGAAAGTGAGAAGGGGAAACTATACAGGTATGGTCATGTTAGACTTGCAGAAAGCTTTTGACACTGTGAACCATGATATTCTCCTGATGAAACTGAAATGCACGGGTCTAAAATGTGGCAGTGAATTGGTTTAGATCTTTATCTGAACAACAGAACACAAGTAATGTAATGTTGGTGATGTTCTGTCAGAGGCCAAAGAAATATCCCGTGGAGAACCGCAGGGATCAATTTTAGGGCCTCTCTTATTTCTTATATACGTCAGTGATATGCCACATACATTAAAGTGCAAAACTCCTGCTTAATGATGATGACTCAGACATACTGGTATCAGGGAAAGAATACAGCTTACATAGAGGAGACCCTGAGTAAGGAATTGCATTTGTTAGAGATTGGTTGACTGACAAATCGTTGCTACATTTGAAGAAAACAGAATCGATTTTGTTTAGAACAAAACATAGCATTGCTTGGTGCTGACAAGATAAAGGTAAACTGTGCAGGCATGTAACGGCGTTCGTCTGTTGAAAGAGGAGCGGGACCAAATGCAGCGTGGTGGTTACTCATGTTCATTAATCAAGATGAACAAACAATCAATACAAAACACACAAACGTAACGCAAAAAACCTATACAGCCTATCTTGTGACAACTAACAAGAGACAGGAACAATCACCCACAAAACACACAGTGAAACCCAGGCTACCTAAATATGGTTCCCAATCAGAGACAACGAGAATCACCTGACTCTGATTGAGAACCGCCTCAGGGCAGCCATAGACTATGCTAGACACCCCTACTCAGCCACAATCCCAATACCTATGAAAAAACCCTATACATAAACACAACACAAAATAAACCCATGTCACACCCTGGCCTGACCAAATAAATAAGAAAAACACAAGATACTAAGACCAGGGCGTGACAAGGCAAGGTGATTGAATCTAAAACAAGTGTAAGTTATTTTGGTGTGTCCCTAGATCAATCCCTTTCTGGAGAC
This sequence comes from Oncorhynchus kisutch, assembly GCF_002021735.2. NCBI lineage: Eukaryota > Metazoa > Chordata > Actinopteri > Salmoniformes > Salmonidae > Oncorhynchus > Oncorhynchus kisutch. Next base: position 19,968 of record NW_022264525.1, read on the forward strand.
CTGGTTGCTACAAAAATGATTTCTATAATGGCGAACAAATTGAAAATGTTATATCCTAACGCTAGATATTTTAACATCAAAGTTAATAAACTGCTTGTCTCAACCTTGATTCAGTGTCATTTTGATTATGCCTGCTCTGCTTGGTATAGCGGGCTATCAAAGAAGCTGAAAAAGAGAATGCAGGTCATGCAAAGTAATGTTATCAGGTATCTGCTTAATGTCCCATCTAGGACCCACACAGGGGTACAGGAGTTCTGGGATGTGGGCTTGTTGCCTTTGGAGTCCAGAGTGGACCAACTTAAACTTAATCAAATGTTTGACATCTTAAATGATTAGGCCCCAGGTTATATGAAAAACTACATTGATATGGTCTATAACCAGCACAGTTACTGTACAATACTAAGAGTAAACTGTACTCAGATGAAAATGTTTTTCTCTACAGGAGATCAAGCAAAGAAAAGGTAGAAATAGCTTTATAAGGTAGACAAAGGTTTTCATTTTGACAAGGTTGTCACATTGTCTGTTACCCAAAATAAATTCAATTAAATTCCATTCAACATATTTTCTTCTTACACCAGACTGGCATTATCTCTGCTGACAAAAATGCAAACGAATACAATGTTAATCTGTTCCTATGTACTAAGGGACAATACATTTGAATGAGTTACTCTAGATTACTTGATAGCAGAGTAAAATATAAATTCTACAGATTTTGATTTGGAAGTGAATTGCTACAATTAAATACAAATAGGCTTAAATAAGAACAGCTTAATGGGCCGAGATCTACGCCTACTCATGTAATTTAAAGAATAATGGGTGACGTTTCAAGTGAACAATGGGTATTTGGGCTCTTTCTCAATTTGTCTTATGAACTCGTTCTATATCTTCACCTTCTTTTCAATGTATTTAAGAAGGTCCATCCCTCCCCTCAGACCTTCTCTACAAATGACTTTTGAGACAAAGCGAGGAGAGAGGATGTGAGGAATGGGGAAAAGATTAATTAAGAAAGAGCCAAGTTTGCGTTTATTGACATAAGGGTTCTTATGTCCCTCTTGCAAGATTCCCCTTAATGAGTTTAAAACCTCAATATGAGGCCATCTTCACAGATTTCCCCCCAGATCTCTATTTACATTTAAAAAGTAATACTAAAGTACATACAGTATTACTGGCAAAACGTGTGTGAGTGTGTTGTTTTCTCTTGCCAGCCACATTTAATATGATTAAGTTAATGCTGCAGGCAGTTTTAAAACTACTAGTGGACCGCAATTGGCCTGTGAGCTGTTTGGACATCCCTGGCTGAACTGGTCCAGTCAGGCTTTATATATCTCTGTGGTTGCACATATAGCCACCTGAGAGCCTCAATGACCATGAAGTTGGGCCAGAGACCAAGCATTATTTTATTTTGCAGCTTCTTTGTGGCCCACGTACTGATGTCACCCCCCATTCCAACATTCCCACACCCCCATTCCCACAATCAACTCCAAAAATACTCACACACAAATAGATTTCTCTCCCAACCTGTAAACCCTGATTGGCATTGCTTGTAAGTGGTAAAGAATACATTACCCAGAATGCTGCGCCACTGAGCACTACAACTTCAATATCACTTGAATGTTTGTGTGAACAAGTGTGTCAATAATGCAATGAAGCATCCGTCAACCAATTGAAAACGTAGAACAGCTTTTTTACCGAATTACTAATCTTTTCCTGTGAGACATGCGTTTCATGCATTTTGCTTAAAAGTTGCCCTAGTGAAAGGAAAGTGAGAGCAGCATGGCTTACCTCTTGGAAAAGTAGAAAAGACATTTAGCTAAGTAGCAGCATGCAATACTTGTATAAAAGTAGCGAGTGAATGCAGACCATTGCAGTGAATGCAGACCTTTTTTCATTTATTTCGGCAACCTGGGTTGTTGGGTTGGACACTCTGGGACCATGTGAATTGGTGCACGTGTGACAATCTCTCACCATTGAATGGGTGATTCAAGATAGAACGGGTGACCGTTTGGAGATCAAATGAAAAGTTATTTAGAGCTTTTGAACCAATGAATCATATCGCGGAAATTGGAAGAAGAAAAGTGGGACTAATAACACGGGAGAAGACAGATGTCGGCTAAAGTATCAAACCTAGCCAAAGCAAATAGCATGGATAATAACAATAATAATAATAATGTTAGCTGTAAGAGTTAAAGAGATGAAAAGGTAATTGTGTTTTGAGTAAAATAGGATGTTAAAGGGATACTTCAGGATTTTTGGCAATGAAGCCTTTATCTACATTCCCAGAGTCAGATGTACTCATGGATATCCTTTTTGTCTCTGCCTGAAGTTTAAAGGATGACGCTAACTAGCGTTAGCACAATGATTGGTGGTCTATGGTAACCGCTTGTCATTGTGCTAATGCAAGTTAGCATTGGCTTGCAAAACTACCTCTAGCATCCTTCATACTGGAGGCAGAGACTGGGAAAATAGATTAAGGGCTTCATTTCCAAAATCCTGAAGTATCCCTTTAATGTGCTACCTTGCCACCTTTAGTTAGCTAGTAAAGTTAGTAAAGTTAGTGAGTGTACACAACAGGCTGTGTAAGGGCTATTTGACCAAGAAGGAGAGTGACGGCGTGCTGCATCAGATGACCTGGCCTCCACAATCACCAGACCTCAACCCAAATGAGATGGTTTGGTCTACTTTGTAGAATCTAAAATATAACATGTACAACCTCTCCCTCAACGTGAGCAAGACAAAGGAGCTGATTGTGGATTACAGGAAAAGGAGGACTGAACATGCCCTTAGCCATGGTATATTGGCCATATATCACAAACCCCAGAGGTGCCTTATTGCTATTATGAACTGGTTACCAACGTACTTAATATCACTTTACTTAAGGTGTCTGTGCACACTCTAATACAGCAAATGATGTCATATCATTATCATTTCATTCAATGTAATAATGTGACACAGAGTTTGGTAAATTATATAACACCGTGGTATAACATATGGTATGTAAAACAGTTATGAAGCATGTAATAACATGCTCCCGATGAATAATAATAACTCCTGAGTTGCGCAGTGGTCTAAGACACTGTATTTCAGTGCAAGAGGCGTCACTGCCATACCTGGTTCGAATCCAGGCTGCATCACATCTGGCAGTGATTGGGAGTCCCATAGGGCGGCACACAATTGGCCCAGCGTCGTCCGGGTTTGGGTAGGCCGTCATTGTAAAAAATGATTTGTTCTTAAACTGACTTGCCTAGTTAAATAAAGGATAAATAAAAAAATAAAAACATCGGACATAAGTCATCGTACAGACTGTGTAATAGCAGTTGTATTTAAACCGTTGAGAAAGCATATGACTACAGGATGAACAGTCATCTACAGTATATAAACACCCATTAGAACTAGTTTTATAACATCTTTTGCTGAAGTTACTCATAAATATGTCAAACTACTTATGAAAGCTTATGGCAAATGTTGTAAAGTGTTATATAACTGTCATAAAGACGTTTAATGCATGAATACAGTGAAGTGTTACAGTACATTATATCATCCCAGGAGTTGCTTCATCCCACCTTTTGCTTACTAAACTCACATCCCACATAAAACCTGATGCTGTTGGCTTGATGAGTGAATCTAATAGGCCATCTGGCAGTTTTTGTTATTGTTGTTTTGGAGCCTCTGCTTCCATATGTGTACATAGATAAGGAAAATTACACTGTAGTTTTTAAAGGGGCAACCAGCAGTTGAAACCATAACAAACCTCCCACCCCTGTTTTGGTATTTAAAAAAAAAGCTGTGCTGGAGAAATGTAACCACTCTCAAATTAATAAACAGAGCTATGGACACAGGGACTGACCATCCATGATATCAAAATGATAATTTTAACCATGTTGAAGCTAATGTGTTTACATTTACTTTGTTTCCAAGCATTGGGGTAAAACAAGCTATATTTGGGGTTTTGATGGGGTAACGACAGTTGAACTAAGCTCATGATGCAAAGTAATATTTTTCAAGAATCAATGGGTATATATCAATTATTCATAAATTGCAAAATGGAGGTAGCAACAGCAGATTGCCCCTTTAACTCAGACAAATACTTTCTTATGTTGTCAATATAATTGTCTCCTCGAATGTTATAGGTGGAAAGATCCTTAAAAGATACTGAGCTCTTAATGGTAGTTCAAGGCTGGGTATGGAATGAATACATTTAGTGGAAATTCCCAAGATAAACAACGTTTCCCAAACGTTTAGCCTGCTTCCTTTATTTCCCTACTTGTGGCTTATTTAGCCTACTCTCACTCTTATCTAGACTGGACCAAATGTAATCTGTCCTTGGACTACCTGCGCTGAAAGCGGATATCCCCTCCATTACTCTTCATTAACTGGCTGTTTGTCTTCATTGGAGGCCCTAGCCTCAGCCTCTGATTCAATTTAAATGTGTATATTGGGCTTCTGCTTCAATTGTGGCCCACAAGAGTGGGATTAGATCATAATCTTTTCCACTGCAGACAACACTGCCAGTTGCTTTAAAAGCTCCATTTACTCACCTGGATTAGGCCCTGGTCAATCTGGAAATATAAATGACCGGTAGGTAATAATCACTGATGGGCTACTGCTAGAGAACAAGCTGGTGAGTCCTTCTCAGGGACATGTATGGAGTATTGGTCAAACTGTCCATTTAACGTGGCTGCAAACTTGTTTTATGTCACAAGACATGCAGTACATTAGTACAAGTTCATTCTTCCTCGATTGTATGTTGAAACATGCCACTGATATTTACAATCATATTTTTTTGTTTCATCATGTATTAATAGTTCATACATAAATTCGACATAATATCATTACTGCCAAAAGTGTAACGGCGTTTCTCGTTTGTTTAAAGAAGAGAGGAACGTAATGCAGCGTTGGTGTGGTTACTCATGTTCTTTAATGAATGAATGGTGACGACACATGAAATAACTAATAAATACAAAAAAACAACAAACGGAACGTGAAACCTAATTACAGCCTATCTGGTGTGAAACTACACAGAGACAGGAACAATCACCCACGAAAGACAAAGACGCAAATCAGGCTACCTAAATACGGTTCCCAATCAGACGGCAACGAGAATCACCTGACTGCTGATTGAGAACCGCCTCAGGCAGCCAAGCCTATACAACACCCCTAATCAGCCGCGATCCCAAATACTACAAACCCCAATACGAAATACAATAACATAAACCCTGTCACACCCTGGCCTGACCAAAAATAACGAAAACACAAAATACAATGACCAAGGCGTGACCAGAACCCCCCCCCCCCCCAAGGTGCGGACTCCCGGACGCACTCAAAACCATAGGAGGGTCCGGGGGTGGGCCGTCTGTCCATGGTGGCGGCTCCGGCTCGGGACGTGGACCCACTCCATAAATGTCATAGTTCCTCCCCTTCGCGTCCTGGATATCCACCCTACGCCGCCCCGACCATGGCCTAATAGTCCTCACCCAGAACCCCACAGAACTGAGGAGCAGCTCGTGACTGAGGGGCATCTCGGGACTGAGGGACAGCTCGGGACTGAGGGGCAGCTCGGGACTGAGGGGCAGCTCGGGACTGAGGGGCAGCTCGGGACTGAGGGGCAACTCGGGACTGAGGGGCAACTGGGGACTGAGGCAGCTCAGGACTGAGGGGCAGCTCGGGACTGAGGGGCAGCCCGGAACTGAGGGGCAGCCCGGAACTGAGGGCAGCCCGGAACAGAGGGGAAGCCCAGTACTGAGAGGAAGCCCAGTACTGAGAGGAAGCCCAGTACTGAGATGAAGCTCAGGTAGGTAGTAGGCTCCGGTAGATCCTGGCTGGCTGGCGGATCTGGAAGATTCAGGTTGACTAGCAGATCTGGAAGATTCTGGTTGACTAGCAGATCTGGAAGATTCTGGTTGACAGACTGATCTGGAAGAATCTGGTTGACTGGCAGATCTAGAAGATCATGGCTGACTGGCGGATCTAGCTGCTCTATGCAGACTGACAGCTCTGACTGCTCCATGCAGGCTGACAGCTCCTTGCAGACTGGCAGCTCTGGCTGCTTCATGCAGACTGACAGCTCTGACTGCTCCATGCAGGCTGACAGCACCCTGCAGACTGGCAGCTCCTTGCAGACTGGCAGCTCCTTGCAGACTGGCAGCTCCTTGCAGACTGGCAGCTCCTTGCAGACTGACAGCTCTGGCTGCTTCATGCAGACTGACAGCTCTGACTGCTCCATGCAGGCTGACAGCACCGTGCAGACTGGCAGCTCCTTGCAGACTGGAAGCTCTTTGCAGACTGACATCTCTGGCTGCTTCATGCAGACTGACAGCTCTGACTGCTCCTTGCAGGCTGACAGCTCCTTGCAGACTGGCAGCTCCTTGCAGACTGACAGCTCCTTGCAGACTGACAGCTCCCTGCCGACTGGCAGCTCCTTGCAGACTGACAGCTCCTTGCAGACTGACAGCTCTGACTGCTCCATGCAGGCTGACAGCTCCTTGCAGACTGGCAGCTCCTTGCAGACTTGCAGCTCCTTGCAGACTGGCAGCTCCTTGCAGACTGACAGCTCCTTGCAGACTGACAGCTCCTTGCAGACTGACATCTCTGGCTGCTTCATGCAGACTGACAGCTCTGACTGCTCCATGCAGACTGGCAGCTCCTTGAAGACTGACAGCACCCTGCAGACTGGCAGCTCAGGCTGCTTCAAACAGGCAGGAGGCTCCGACAGCGCAGGAGAGGAGGAAAACGCTGGCTGCGCTGAACAGGCGGGAGACTCCGACAGCGCAGGAGAGGAGGAAAACGCTGGCTGCGCTGAACAGGCGGGAGACTCCGACAGCGCAGGAGGGAAGGAAGGCTCTGGCTGTGCTGAACAGGCGGGAGACTCCGACAGAGCAGGAGAGGCGCACTGTAGGCCTGATGCGTGGTGCGGGCACTGGTGATACTGGAGCGAGGACACGCACAGGAAGCCTGGTGCGGGGAGCTGCTACCGGAGGACTGGTGTGTGGGTGGCTCTGGATAGACCGGACCGTGCAGGCGCACTGGAGCTCTTGAGCACCGAGCCTGCCCAAGCTTACCTGGCTTGATGCCCACTCTAGCCCGGCCAATACGAAGGGCTGGTATGAACCGTACCGGGCTATGCACCCGCACTGGAGACACCGTGCGCTCACTAGCATAACACGGTGCCTGCCCGGTCTCTTTAGCCCACCGAAAGCACAGGGAGTTTGCGCAGGTCTCCTACCTGGCATAGCCATACTCCCTGTAAGCCCCCCCCCCCCCAATAATTTTTTGGGGTTGCTTCTCAGGCTTCCTGCCAACCGTGTTCCCTCGTATCGCGTCCCGCTCCTGCCTCTGCTTCCTCCTTGGGGCGGCGATATTCACCAGGCTGAGCCCAGGGTCCTCTTCCGTCTAATATCATCTCCCAAGACCAGAATTCCTTATATCGCTGCTCCTCATGATTAACAGGGAGAGTTGGCTCAGGTCTGACTCCTGACTCTGCCACTCTCTCCCTGAGCCCCCCCCCCCATACATTTTTTTGGGGTGACATTCGGGTTTCGCTCTGCGCCGCCGTGTTTTCCTTTTCGACTCCATTCGCCTATAGCCTTCTTCGCACTGCTCAATGCGAATCCCATGCGGGCTCCTGCACTCTCTCTGGTGTCGG
>NW_022264526.1:0-27669 GCF_002021735.2 Oncorhynchus kisutch
GAGCGGGAGGTAGAGAGAGCGGGAGGTAGAGAGAGCGGGAGGTAGAGAGAGCGGGAGGTAGAGAGAGCGGGAGGTAGAGAGAGCTGGAGGTAGAGAGAGGGGAGGTGAGAGAGCGGGAGGTAGAGAGAGCGGGAGGTAGAGGAGAGGGATAAAGAGAGAGTGAGGTAGAGAGGGAGGTAGAGAGAGAGGGAGGTAGAGAGGGAGGTAGAGGAGAGGGGGGTAGAAGAGGGAGGTAGAGAGAGCGGGAGGTAGAGAGAGCGGGAGGTAGAGAGAGCGGGAGGTAGAGAGAGCGGAGGTGGAGAGAGCGGGAGGTAGAGAGAGAGTCTCACCACAGCAGTTCAGGATCAAAAAAGAGAAAAAACTGTGAAACTTAGACCTTTTTAAAAGCATCTGAGATGTTGACCAATGGCATTAATGTAAAGTTAACCACCAATCAGATATCAGACCTACAGGATGTAACCTCTGCTCCTCGGAGGTGAGACAATGTGGGATGCCTGAGATCAACACAGAGAATGCTGATTTCCTAAGACAACACATAATCATTTCTTGCATTCAAGTCTCACATTGGGCTCTGGGTCGCCCTTCAGCAGTGGAAAACAAACAGGGTGACCACTTTCATTGGTGAGTAATGGATCCACATCCACTGACTCTGTGTTGCCTGTAGAGTTCTCTACTCAATCTGTTACATCTTTCTCCAATCTCTAGAGCACTAGACAAGAAGTTAAAGTGTCCAAATCAAATCAGGTGTCTTTCTGGACCCAGTCTCAAACCCTGACACAGCAGGAAAACACAGTACCCAGTTCTATGTATCCAGAGGACAGATAAAACAGTTACTATGTCTGCACACATCATACAGATGGAGTATTTTACCTGGGACAGTAGAGATGACATCATCACTATCAGTGGTCTTTTCTTCAATATCTAATTCAGTAGGAGATGAACATCCTCTTTTAGTTTATTAAATAACCCATCATCATCATCATCATCAGACAGCAGTAGGATCAAAACAAATTCATCATCAATCACTAATATCACAAATACCAGGAGAAAGGATCAGGTTTGATATCAACTTTAATATCATCACAGATCTTGTGAACTTATTCAGATTATAGGAGCATAACAAGAACTCATACCTGAGAACGTGGAGGTGAAGTCAATGGAGATCTTCACATTTTCCCTCTTCAGTCAGCGTGCACGTCCACTTCCTGTTGTTGTCCTTCTTCTGGAGTGTCACAGTCAGAGTGATGTCACAGGAAGAATCCTGTGTGTCCTGGGCATTAGTACCTGGATTAGGGACCCAGCTGAGACTAAATCTTGACCGGCACGTTCCATGTTGTGTATCGGGAGCAGAGAACACCGTAATGTCATATTTACATTAGGCTTCAGATCTGTCACTGGTGTGGTAGAGGGAGACTGAGAAAGAGAAAAAGGTATACAGTATTTGTTGGTTGTTTTCACATTACATATGATTATTAACACCACACTTATACACAGTGACATTTAAACTCTGATTTTTAAACAGTGTAATACTCACTAGTTAGAACAGACAGATGAACAGGAGCATCACCTCCATGTTTTGGTCCAGTCTCTGTAAGGAACTGTTGACAGATGTAGAGTCCAACATCCTCAGCTCTGACATCACTAACATGTAGAGAACAGTCAGACCCTAAACTCAGTCTCTCTGCTCTCTCTGTTGGTCAACTTTGATCTCCCCCAATGTGATCTCTTGAATAGTACCAGTAGATCCATTTCTGTTATAGTTCCATGTAGTAGAGGAGCAGTTGGATAAACCACATTGTTACACGGCAGACGAACATCATCTCCCTCTCCGGAGACATAGAGAGAGTTTCTCCACTGACACCTGGAAGGAGTATGACATCAGATAATTATTAACTGGTAATACAGATGGACATTATATTTCATAGGTATTCTTATTGATATTCTTCAGTGTGAATAATAGTGTAATATACTGTCTATTATACAATAGTGAAGATAAGAGTAAACAGATACACAACAGAATGTCATCATAATATTAGTCAAATGTAAACTGAACTAGTTTGGCCGTGTGAAAATAAATGTGTTCTATGATCTCTAATGACATATTCTTACTCTCTCTCCTCTGTCTCTACCTGTTAGCAGGTACAAAACGGTCACAAAGCAATCCCAAAAATGATTGCAGGGATGTCAGCCATGATCCTCTCTCTCTCTCTGCTCTGTTTCTGTCTCTCTCCTCTCTCTGTGTGTGTGTGTGTGTGTGTGTTTCTCTGTCTCTTTCCTCTGTCAGAGTGTCTCAGCACTATGAGTTTCTCACCATACAGCAGCATCGCTATTCATCACTATAGCATCACTTCCTCAAAGTGGTCATGGTTTTAATCTAGTTTCTGACACCTTGGTGAGAATCCTCCAGCTCACCAGCAGTTGAAGGCCTTCTTCACATGTATGAGAGTCTGTATTAGTGATGCAGGGATTTGGCATTAATGTGGTCATATTCAAGTGGTGGTCGGTGCCGTTTAATTGGATGATTCATTCATATTCCAGTCACCCAGCTCAGTGTAACATTGATAAGTTTATGCTACTACATGATACTAGAATGAATACACCCCTGATCACAGGCAAATACAGGTCACATTCATCGTAGCCATAAACAAACAGCATGATCACTTTGCTTGTTAATTCCTTCTCACATCTACACTCTCCTCCTCTCACCTTTTCCCTTCGCTTGTGGGATCCAGTGCAACACACCTCAGCTGTCTGTGACCAGACGACAAAACACTTTCCAACCAAACCTTCATATCGTAACCGCTAACCGCGACACACAGCCTACATAATTTTCACCATATTGGCTAAGATCATCCAGCATAGCTACTAGAACTAATTGTGTTAATAAACCCTCTACAATAATGCTGTAGAGTGTACAGTTAGCAAGGTGGCCCCGGTGGCAATAAATTAATACAATCAAAAGCTTACCTTGCCTTGGAAGAGTTCCAGTGTTGGACAGCCATAGCCAGCTAGCTAACATAGCATCCCTCTCTGTTTGAGAAAGGTGCTTGAGAAGTGCTAAACTAGCCTACTCAAACATACAACTAAATATAGCTCTCTCTCTCTCTCTCTCTCTCTCTCTCTCTCTCTCTCTCGCATCTCCTTCATTTTAAAGAAATTAATTTGTTCTAAACTGTTCAACTATTGTTCTTCTCTCTCTTTGAGTCCCCTACTCACCACATTTTATACACTGCAGTGCTAGCTACTGTAGCTATAGCTTATGCTTTCAGTACTAGATTCATTCTCTGATGCTTTCTTTTCTTCTTTCTATGCGTCCTACGAAACACGACCCTGCCAAGCCACACTTCTTCTTGACACAATGTTCACCAATGTGTTGGAGGAAACACTGTACACATGGTGACCGTGGCAGCCTGCATTGCTCCCGGTTCGCCACAGGAGTCGCTAGAGTGCGATGAGACGAGGACAACCAGGCAAACCTAACCCAAATAAGTCAAATGACATAGTCAAGTGACATAGTTAACACGTCAACATGAACATATCAGTGTAATCAAGTCTCTTGTCTCTCCAGGATTGGAAGTCAATCAGAGATGCTGCTGCCACATCATTGGCACTTCCTACAACTCCCTCCCAAGGCCTTCAAAGTGCTCCTGCACAACCACCAGTCCTCTGAACAAGTGTCTAACCCCTACACAGTAACAGTATGATCTGAGGAGTTCAATGTAACACACTGCACTACCAGACACCACAGATCATTCTTGACAAGCGCTCTCAAACTATGCAAATGCTTTTCTCCATCACTAAAGACATTTAATATGACTATTTATTGATTTGGTGGTGTCTATTTGTTGTGTGACTTTGATGACCCACTGTCCGTATATTAAGGCAGATTCTACCTGTTTGTGTATGACATCACATTGTATGTATGTTTCCACATATGTACCAATATGTTCTAAACCTGTCAAGGACGGAAGTGGACATCCAATCACGTTCCTGTAATACCAGGGTATATTCCTCTTACCAGCTTATTGTAGCAGCACATAACTGTGTTTGTAAAGAATCAGTATTAAAAAGGACAGATGAGTGAATTTCAAATGTTAGAGAGGTGAATGTAACTACAAGCAATGATGTAGATATACACAGAATAATGAATATTAATGTCTATATCTGCAACTGGTCCTTCTTTCAGTGGTTATTTCAGCTCAGACCACTTCTGTTTTTCTGAGACTGAGTAGAGAGAGAGAGAAATAAGTCATAGTGATGGGTTGTCTTTTCATTTTACCACATAATATTACTTCACCCTAAAAATAACACAGCTGATCATTTCACACCTTCAAAGAAGTAGAAAACAACACAAAGATACCGTGGGAACAGTGGACTGTACTGTTTGTATGGGAGTTGACATAGAGACACTGTTTTGGGGGTTTTACTAGATGGTATTACTAGATGGTATACAGCTATGGATGGAAATACATTTCTCGTAGCAGGTTAGGAGAACGTACATAGCAGGTTAGCAGTAGTGTAGGAGAATTAGGATACGTTTGGGAAGGGGGTTAGGTTTATCTTAAATTATGTCCTAACCTGCTAAGAAAAGTCACTTCCGTCAATAGCTGTCCTCTTTCTAGTTACAACCTGTTTTTGGAGTGTAACTGCAGTAAATGATGTACATAAACATAATAATAAGTATGTCTATGTCTGCAACTGGTCCTTCTTTCAGCGGTTATTTCAGCTCAGACCACTTCTGTTTTTCTGTTGCTGAGCAGAGAGAGAAATAGGTAATGAGAGGAGAGGAGAGGATAAGAGAGGAGAGTAGACAGAAGAGAGTGGAGGAGATGAAAAGAGAGGAGAGTAGAGTAGAGAAGAGAGGAGAGTGGTGGAGAGAGAAGTGTAGAAGAGAGAGGAGAGCAGAGCAGATGTAGAGGAGAGTAGAGAGGACAGCAGGGGAGCTCTGTACCATCACTCATTCATATATATTATGTACATATTCTTTATCCCCTTACACTTGTGTCTATAAGGTAGTCGTTTTGGAATTGTTAGCTAGATTACTTGTTGGTTATTACTGCATTGTCGGAACTAGAAGCACAAGCATTTCGCTACACTCGCACTAACATCTGCTAACCATGTGTATGTGACAAATAACATTTGATTTGATTTTGATTTGAGAGGAGAGGGGGAGAGGCAGAGAGGAAGGGAGAGAGGTGGAGAGAAGAGGAGAGTAGTGGAGAGAGGACACGAGAGGAGAGAGGAGATTAGAGCAAAGTAGAGGAGAGTAGAGAGGACAGCAGAGGAGAGGGCAGGAGCGAAGAGGAGAGGAGAGCGGAGAGTAAGGGAGACAGAAGGAGAGGGCAGAGGAGAGAAGGGTAGAGAATAGAGGACAGCAGAGTAGAGTATAGGAGAGAAGAGTAGAGAGTACAGCAGAGTGGAGTAGAGAGGGCAGCAGAGGAGAGCAGAGGAGAGAGGAGAGGGGGAGAGAGGAGAGATTAGAGCAAAGTAGAGGAGTGTAGAAAGGACAGCAGGGGAGAGTAGAGGAGAGAGGAGTGTAGAGGAGAGAGGAACAGAGAGGAAGGGAGAGTAGTGGAGAGGAGAGGGCCAGAATAGAGAGGAGATTAGAGTAGAGGGGGGGAGAGTGTATAGGAGAGAGCAGAGGAGAGGGCAGAGTATAGGAGAGAGGAGAGGAGAGAGGAGCAGAGTAGAGTAGAGAGTACAGCAGAGTGGAGTAGAGGAGAGTGGAGTAGAGTAGAGGAGAGGAGAGGAGAGGAGAGGAGAGGAGAGGAGAGGAGAGGAGAGGAGAGGAGAGGAGAGGAGAGGAGAGGAGAGGAGAGGAGAGGAGAGGAGAGGAGAGGAGAGGAGAGGAGAGGAGAGGAGAGGAGAGGAGAGGAGAGGAGAGGAGAGGAGAGGAGAGGAGAGGAGAGGAGAGGAGAACGGAGGAGAGTAGAGGAAGGTTTAGAGGAGAGTAGATGAAAGAGGAAAGGAGAGAGGAGATGACAGTAGAGTAGAGTAGATGAGACAGGAGAGAGGAGATGACAGTAGAGTACAGTAGATGAGAGAGGAGATGACAGAGAGGAGAGGAGAGGAGAGGAGAGAGGAGATGACAGTAGTGTAGAGAAGGAGAGCAAAGAAAAGGAGAGAGGAGAGGAGATTCGAGAGAGGAGAGGAGAGAGGAGAGAGGAGATGACAGTAGTGAAGAGAAGGAGAGCAGAGTAAAAGAGAGAGGAGTTGAGAGGGCAGTGAACAGCAGAGTAGAGGAGAGGGGAGAGGAGGGGATAGATTAGATCAGAGAGGAGAGTAGATGAGTGTAGAGGAGAGTAGAGAGTAGAGGAGAGGAGAGGAGAGGAGATTAGAGGAGAGTAGAGGAGAGAGGAGAGTAGAGGAGAGGAGATGACAGTAGAGGAGACGAGAGTAGAGTGGAGGAGAGAGGAGAGGTGAGTAGAGGAGAGGAGATCACAGTAGAGTACAGGAGAGCGGAAAGTAGTTGAGAGAGGAGAGTAGAGCAGCATAGAAGAGAGGTGAGTATGGCAGAGAGAGGAGAAGAGAACAGAGAAGAAGAGAGAAGAGCGTAGAGTAGTGGAGAGGAGAGGGCAGTGGAGAGAGGAGATAAGAGCAGAGCAGAGCAGAGTAGATAGGACAGCAGAGCAGAGTAGAGCAGAGGTTGAGAGAAGAGGAGAGGATAGGAGAGGAGAGGAGAGCAAGGGAGAGCAGAGCAGAGCAGAGCAGAGCAGAGCAGAGGAGAGGAGAGGAGATTAGAGAGGACAGCAGAGCAGAGCAAAGTAGTGAAGAGGAGAGAGAAGAGGAGAGTGGAGAGAGGAGATGAGAGCAGAGGAGAGGACAGAGGAGAGTGGAGCGCAGAGGAGAGTAGAGAGGACAACAGAGTAGAGTGGACAGCAGATTAGAGGAGAATAGAGGAGAGGGGAGAGAAGAGGAGACCAGAGAGGAGTGGAAAGAGGAGACAAGAGGAGAGAGGAGAGTAGAGCAGAGAGGATAGAGGAGAGAAGAGGAGACCAGAAAGGAGAGGAGAGGAGAGGAGAGAGGGGGGAGGAGAGAAGAGGAGGAAGGAGGAGTGAAGAGATTAGAGGAAAGTAGAGCAGAGATGAAGAGAGAGGAGGGTAGTGGAGAGGAGAGGAGCGGAGAGGGGAGAGAGGAGGGAAGAGTAGAGGAGAGAAGAGAAGAGAAGAGAGGAGAGGAGAGAGGAGATGACAGTAGAGTAGAAGAGAGTGGAGGAGAGGAGAGGAGAGAAGAGGAGAGGAGAGGAGAGCAGCATAGAAGAGAGAGGAGAGCAGAGGAGACGAGAGGAGAGTAGTGGAGAGTAGTGGAGAGGGGAGAGGATGTGAAAGGAGAGGAGACAGCAAAATAGAGGTGAGGAGAGGAGAGGCGAGTAGAGGAGAGAGTAGAGCAGCATAGAAGAGAGAGGAGAGGAGAGGAGAGGAGAGGAGAGGAGAGGAGAGGAGAGGAGAGGAGAGGAGAGGAGAGGAGAGGAGAGGAGACGAGAGGAGACGAGAGGAGACGAGAGGAGACGAGAGGAGACGAGACGAGACGAGACGAGACAAGAGGTCAAATTACATTGAATGAGTTACAGGACAAAATAAAAACCCTCCAACCCAAAAAGGCCTGTGGTGTTGATGGTATCCTCAATTAAATGATCAAATATACAGACAACAAATTCCAATTGGCTATACTAAAACTCTTTAACATCATCCTTAGCTCTGGCATCTTCCCCAATATTTGGAACCAAGGACAGATCACCCCAATCCACAAAAGTGGAGACAAATTTGATCCCAATAACTAACGTGGAATATGCGTCAACCGTAACCTTGGGAAAATCCTCTGCATTATCATTAACAGCAGACTCGTACACTTCCTCAATGAAAACAATGTACTGAGCAAATGTCAAATTGGCTTTTTACCAAATTACCGTACAACAGACCATGTATTCACCCTGCACACCCTAATTGACAACCAAACAAACCAAAACAAAGGCAAAGTCTTCTCATGCTTTGTTGATTTCAGAAAAGCCTTCGACTCAATTTGGCATGAGGGTCTGCTATACAAACTGATGGAAAGTGGTGTTGGGGGTAAAACATACGACATTATAAAATCCATGTATACAAACAACAAGTGTGCGCTTAAAATTAGCAAAAAACAAACACATTTCTTCACACAGGGTCGTGGGGTTAGACAGGGATGCAGCTTAAGCCCCACCCTCTTCAACATATATATCAACGGATTGGCGCGGGCACTAGAAAAGTCTGCAGCACCCGGCCTCACCCTACTAGAATCCGAAGTCAAATGTCTGCTGTTTGCTGATGATCTGGTGCTTCTGTCACCAACCAAGGAGGGCCTACAGCAGCACCTAGATCTTATGCACAGATTCTGTCAGACCTGGGCCCTGACAGTAAATCTCAGTAAGACCAAAATAATGGTGTTCCAAAAAAGGTCCAGTCACCAGGACCACAAATACAAATTCCATCTAGACACTGTTGCCCTAGAGCACACAGAAATCTGTACATACCTTGGCCTAAACATCAGCGCCACAGGTAACTTCCACAAAGCTGTGAACGATCTGAGAGACAAGGCAAGAAGGGCATTCTATGCCATCAAAAGGAACATACATTTCAACATACCAATTGGGATCTGGCAAAAAATACTTGAATCAGTCATAGAGCTCATTGCCCTTTATGGTTGTGAGGTCTGGGGTCCGCTCACCAACCAAGACTTGAGACAAAATGGGACAAACACCAAATTGAGACTCTGCACGCAAAATTCTGCAAAAATATCCTCAGTGTACAACGTAGAACACCAAATAATGCATGCAGAGCAGAATTAGGCCGATACCCACTAATTATCCAAATCCAGAAAAGAGCCGTTAAATTCTATAACCACCTAAAAGGAAGCGATTCCCAAACCTTCCACAACAAAGCCATCACCCACAGAGAGATGAACCTGGAGAAGAGTCCCCTAAGCAAGCTGGTCCTGGGGCTCTGTTCACAAACACAAACACAGCGGCAGAATACCTGACCACTGTGACTGACCCAAAATTAAGGAAAGCTTTGACTATGTACAGACTCAGTGAGCATAGCCTTGCTATTGAGAAAGGCCGCCGTAGGCAGACATGGCTCTCAAGAGAAGACAGGCTATGTGCTCACTGCCCACAAAATGAGGTGGAAACTGAGCTGCACTTCCTAACCTCCTGCCCAATGTATGACCATATTAGAGACACATATTTCCCTCAGATTACACAGATCCACAAAGAATTCGAAAACAAATCCAATTTTGAAAAACTCCCATATCTACTGGGTGATAGGAGAGTATAGAAGAAGAGAGGAGAGAAGAGAGGAGAGTAGAGGAGAGTAGAGGAGATAGGAGAGTAGGGGAGAGAGTTGGAGAGAGGAGATGAGAGGAGTGAAGAGGGCAAATGAGAGAGGAGATTAGAGGAGAGGAGAGTAGAGGAGAGTGGAGAGTAGGGGAGAGTAGTGGAGAGAGGAGACGAGAGGAGAGATTGGCAGAGGAGAGAGGCGATTAGATCAGACGAGAGTAGAGGAGAGTAGAGAGGACAGCAGACGAGAGTAGAAGAGACAGGCGAGAGGAGATGACAGTAAAGGATGGTAGAGGAGAGTAGATGAGAGGGGAGAGGGGAGGATGTGAGAGGAGTAGAGAGAGGAGATGAGAGGAAATTAAAGAAGAAGGCAGAGGAGAGAAGAGATTAGATCAGAGTAGAGTAAAGGAGAGTATAGAGGACAGCAGAGTAGAGGAGAGTTGTGAGATTAGATGAGAGAGGAGAGAGGAGGTGACCGTAGAGGAGAGTAGAGCAAAGCAGCAGAGAGAGGAGAGGAGGGGAGAGGAGAGGAGAGAGGACAGTAGAGGAGAGATGAGAGGAGTGTTGAGAGTAGAGGAGAAAAGAACAGAGCAGAGCATAGGAGAGGAGAGGAGAGGAGAATAGAGGAGAGAAGAGAGGAGAGCAGAGGAGAGTGGAGGAGAGAGGAGAGGAGGGGAGAGAGGTGGAGAGAGGAGACGAGAGGAGTGAAGAGGGCAAATGAGAGAGGAGATTAGAGGAGAGTAGAGAGGAGAGGAGAGTAGAGGAGAGCGGAGAGTAGGGGAGAGTAGTGGAGAGAGGAGACGAGAGGAAAGAGGGCAGAGGAGAGAGGAGATTAGATCAGAAGAGAGTAGAGGAGAGTAGAGAGGACAGCAGAGAAGAGTAGAAGAGATAGGCGAGAGGAGATGACAGTAAAGGATGGTAGAGGAGAGTAGATGAGAGGGGAGAGAGGAGGATGTGAGAGGAGTAGAGAGAGGAGATGAGAGGAAATTAAAGAAAAGGGCAGTAGAGAGGAGAGATCAAAGTAGAGTAAAGGAGAGTATAGAGGACAGCAGAGTAGAGGAGAGTTGAGGAGATTAGATGAGAGAGGAGAGAGGAGGTGACCGTAGAGGAGAGTAGAGTAAAACATCGGAGAGAGGAGAGGAGGGGAGAGGAGAGGAGAGCAGAGAGGACAGTAGAGGAGAGATGAGAGGAGAGTAGATGAGACAGCAGAATAGAGGTGAGAAGAGCAGAGGAGAGCAGAGAGGACAGTAGAGGAGAGAAGAGAGAAGTGTTGAGAGTAGAGGAGAGTAGAACAGAGCAGAGGAGAGGAGAGGAGAGGAGAGGAGAGGAGAGGAGAGGAGAGGAGAGGAGAGGAGAGGAGAGGAGAGGAGAGGAGAGGAGAGGAGAGGAGAGGAGAGGAGAGGAGAGGAGAGGAGAGGAGAGGAGAGGAGAGGAGAGGAGAGGAGAGGAGAGGAGAGGAGAGGAGAGGAGAGGAAAGCTGAGCTGAGTTGAAGAGAGAGTGTAGAGTAGAGGAGAGTAGAGGAGAGGGGACAGCAGAGTAGAGGAGAGAGGGAGAGGAGTGATGAGAGAAGAGAGGATAGGAGAAAGGAGATGAGCGAGGAGAGCAGAGTAAAGAGAGAGTAGAGTAGAACTGAGTACATGAGAGAGGAGAGAAAAGGAGAGAGGAGAGTAGGGGAGAGCAAAGATTAGAGGAGAGGAAAGGAGAGAGGAGAGAGGGGAGAGCAGAGTAGAGGAGAGAGGAGTGTAGAGCAGAGAGGAGAGGAGAGAAGAACGAAGATTAGAGGAGAGAGTAGTGGAGAGTGGAAAGGAGAGAGGAGGAGAGAGGAGAGTAGAGTAGAGAGTAAAGCAGAGTAGTGAAGAGTAGAGGAGAGAGTAGAGCAGAGTAGTGGAGAGTGGAGAAGAGAGAGGAGAGGAGAGAATAAGAGCGGAGAGGAGAGAGTAGAGCAGAGCAGAGCGAAGAGGACATAGGAGAGGAGAGCAGAGAGGTGAGGAGAGTATAGGAGAGAAGAGAGAGGAATGGAGAGCAGAGGAGAGAAGAATGGAGAATAGAGGAGAGAGGAGAGGAGGGGAGACAGGAGAGAAGAGGAGATTACAGGAGATTACAGGAGAATAGAGGAGAGTAGAGCGGAGAAGAGTAGAGGAGAAAGTAGAGTAGAGTAGTAGAGGGAGAGGAGAGGAGAGGAGAGGAGAGGAGAGGAGAGGAGAGGAGAGGAGAGGAGAGGAGAGAGAGGAGAGGAGAGGAGAGGAGGAGGAGAGGAGAGAGGAGAGGAGAGGAGAGGAGAGGAGAGGAAAGCTGAGCTGAGCTGAGCTGAGTTGAAGAGAGAGTGTAGAGTAGAGGAGAGTAGAGGAGAGGGGACAGCAGAATAGAGGTGAGAAGAGCAGAGGAGAGCAGAGAGGACAGTAGAGGAGAGAAGAGAGAAGTGTTGAGAGTAGAGGAGAGTAGAACAGAGCAGAGGAGAGCAGAGGAGAGGACTGGTGGTGGTGTACTGTTTAGTGGCTGGTGGTGTACTGTGTAGTGGCTGGTGGTGGTGGTGTACTGTGTAGTGTCTGGTGGTGGTGTACTGTGTAGTGGCTTGCTGGTGGTGTACTGTGTTGTGTACTGTGTTGTGTACTGTGTAGTGGCTGGTGGTGTACTGTGTAGTGGCTGGTGGTGTAGTGGCTGGTGGTGTACTGTATAGTGGTTGGTGGTGGTGTGCTGTGTAGTGGCTGGTGGTGTACTGTACAGTGGCTGGTGGTGGTGTACTGTGTAGTGGCTGGTGATGTACTGTGTAGTGTCTGTTGGTAGTTTACTGTTTAGTGGCTGGTGGTGTACTGTGTAGTGGCTGGTGATGTACTGTGTAGTGGCTGGTGGTGTACTGTGTAGTGGCTGGTGTTGGTGTACTGTGTAGTGGCTGGTGGTGGTGTACTGTGTAGTGGCTGGTGGTGTACTGTGTATTGGCTGGTGATGTAGTGTGTAGTGGCTGGTGGTGGTGTACTGTGTAGTGGCTGGTGTACTGTGTAGTGGCTGGAGGTGGTGTACTGTGTAGTGGCTGGTGGTGGTGTACTGTGTAGTGGCTGGTGTACTGTGTAGTGGCTGGAGGTGGTGTACTGTGTAGTGGCTGGTGGTGGTGTACTGTGTAGTGGCTGGTGTACCGTGTAGTGGCTGGTGGTGGTGTAAAGTGTAGTGGCTGGTGGTGGTGTAAGTTGTAGTGGCTAGTGGTGATGTACTGTGTAGTGGCTGGTGGTGTACTGTGTAATGGCTGGTGGTGGTGTACTGGCTGGCTGGTGGTGTGCTGTGTAGTGGCTGGCTGGTGGTGTGCTGTGTAGTGGCTGGTGGTGGTGTACTGTGGTGTGTACTGTGTAGTGGCTGGTGGTGTACTGTGTAGTGGCTGGTGGTGTAGTGGCTGGTGGTGTACTCTGTAGTGGTTGGTGGTGGTGTACTGTTTAGTGGATGGTGGTGTACTGTGTAGTGGCTGGTGGTGTACTGTGTAGTGGCTGGTGATGTACTGTGTAGGGGCTGGTGGTGGTGTACAGTGTAGTTTCTGGTGGTGTACTGTGTAGTGGCTGGTGGTGTACTGTGTAGTTGCTGGTGGTGGTGTACTGTGTAGTGGCTGGTGTACTGTGTAGTGGCTGGTGGTGGTGTACTGTGTAGTGGCTGGTGGTGTACTGTGTAGTGGCTGGTGGTGGTGTACTGTGTTGTGGCTGGTGGTGTACTGTGTAGTGGCTGGTGGTTGTGTACTGTGTTGTGGCTGGTGTACTGTGTAGTGGCTGGTGGTGGTGTACTGTGCAGTGGCTGGTGTACTGTGTAGTGGCTGGTGTACTGAGTAGTGGCTGGTGGTGGTGTACTGTGTAGTGGCCGGTTGGTGGTGTACTGTGTAGTGGCTGGTGTACTGTGTAGTGGCTGGTGTACTGAGTAGTGGCTGGTGGTGGTGTACTGTGTAGTGGCTGGTGGTGGTGTACTGTGTAGTGGCTGGTGGTGTACTGTGTACTGGCTGGCTGGTGGTGTACTGTGTAGTGGCTGGTGGTGGTGTACTGTGGTGTGTACTGTGTAGTGGCTGGTGTTGTACTGTGTAGTGGCTGGTGGTGTTGTGGCTGGTGGTGTACTGTGTAGTGGTTGGTGGTGGTGTACTGTGTAGTGGCTGGTGGTGTACTGTGTAGTGGCTGGTGGTGTACTGGCTGGCTGGTGGTGTACTGTGTAGTGGCTGGTGGTGTACTGTGTAGTGGCTGGTGGTGGTGTACTGTGTAGTGACTGGTGGTGTACTGTGGTAGTTGCTGGTGATGTACTGTGTAGTGGCTGGTGGTGTACTGTGTAGTGGCTGGTGGTGGTGTACTGTTTAGTGGCTGGTGGTGGTGTACTGTGTAGTGGCTGGTGATGTACTGTGTAGTGTCTGGTGGTGGTGTACTGTTTAGTGGCTGGTGGTGTACTGTGTAGTGGCTGGTGATGTACTGTGTAGTGTATGGTGGTGGTGTACTGTTTAGTGGCTGGTGGTGTACTGTGTAGTGGCTGGTGGTGGTGTACTGTGTAGTGGCTGGTGATGTACTGTTTAGTGGCTGGTGGTGGTGTACTGTGTAGTGGCTGGTGTACCGTGTAGTGGCTGGTGGTGGTGTAAAGTGTAGTGGCTGGTGGTGGTGTAAGTTGTAGTGGCTAGTGGTGATGTACTGTGTAGTGGCTGGTGGTGTACTGTGTAATGGCTGGTGGTGGTGTACTGGCTGGCTGGTGGTGTGCTGTGTAGTGGCTGGCTGGTGGTGTGCTGTGTAGTGGCTGGTGGTGGTGTACTGTGGTGTGTACTGTGTAGTGGCTGGTGGTGTACTGTGTAGTGGCTGGTGGTGTAGTGGCTGGTGGTGTACTCTGTAGTGTTGGTGGTGGTGTACTGTTTAGTGGATGGTGGTGTACTGTGTAGTGGCTGGTGGTGTACTGTGTAGTGGCTGGTGATGTACTGTGTAGTGGCTGGTGGTGGTGTACAGTGTAGTTTCTGGTGGTGTACTGTGTAGTGGCTGGTGGTGTACTGTGTAGTTGCTGGTGGTGGTGTACTGTGTAGTGGCTGGTGTACTGTGTAGTGGCTGGTGGTGGTGTACTGTGTAGTGGCTGGTGGTGTACTGTGTAGTGGCTGGTGGTGGTGTACTGTGTTGTGGCTGGTGGTGTACTGTGTAGTGGCTGGTGGTTGTGTACTGTGTTGTGGCTGGTGTACTGTGTAGTGGCTGGTGGTGGTGTACTGTGCAGTGGCTGGTGTACTGTGTAGTGGCTGGTGTACTGTGTAGTGGCTGGAGGTGGTGTACTGTGTAGTGGCTGGTGGTGGTGTACTGTGTAGTGGCTGGTGTACTGTGTAGTGGCTGGAGGTGGTGTACTGTGTAGTGGCTGGTGGTGGTGTACTGTGTAGTGGCTGGTGTACCGTGTAGTGGCTGGTGGTGGTGTAAAGTGTAGTGGCTGGTGGTGGTGTAAGTTGTAGTGGCTAGTGGTGATGTACTGTGTAGTGGCTGGTGGTGTACTGTGTAATGGCTGGTGGTGGTGTACTGGCTGGCTGGTGGTGTGCTGTGTAGTGGCTGGCTGGTGGTGTGCTGTGTAGTGGCTGGTGGTGGTGTACTGTGGTGTGTACTGTGTAGTGGCTGGTGGTGTACTGTGTAGTGGCTGGTGGTGTAGTGGCTGGTGGTGTACTCTGTAGTGGTTGGTGGTGGTGTACTGTTTAGTGGATGGTGGTGTACTGTGTAGTGGCTGGTGGTGTACTGTGTAGTGGCTGGTGATGTACTGTGTAGTGGCTGGTGGTGGTGTACAGTGTAGTTTCTGGTGGTGTACTGTGTAGTGGCTGGTGGTGTACTGTGTAGTTGCTGGTGGTGGTGTACTGTGTAGTGGCTGGTGTACTGTGTAGTGGCTGGTGGTGGTGTACTGTGTAGTGGCTGGTGGTGTACTGTGTAGTGGCTGGTGGTGGTGTACTGTGTTGTGGCTGGTGGTGTACTGTGTAGTGGCTGGTGGTTGTGTACTGTGTTGTGGCTGGTGTACTGTGTAGTGGCTGGTGGTGGTGTACTGTGCAGTGGCTGGTGTACTGTGTAGTGGCTGGTGTACTGAGTAGTGGCTGGTGGTGGTGTACTGTGTAGTGGCCGGTTGGTGGTGTACTGTGTAGTGGCTGGTGTACTGTGTAGTGGCTGGTGTACTGAGTAGTGGCTGGTGGTGGTGTACTGTGTAGTGGCTGGTGGTGGTGTACTGTGTAGTGGCTGGTGGTGTACTGTGTACTGGCTGGCTGGTGGTGTACTGTGTAGTGGCTGGTGGTGGTGTACTGGTGGTGTGTACTGTGTAGTGGCTGGTGTTGTACTGTGTAGTGGCTGGTGGTGTTGTGGCTGGTGGTGTACTGTGTAGTGGTTGGTGGTGGTGTACTGTGTAGTGGCTGGTGGTGTACTGTGTAGTGGCTGGTGGTGTACTGGCTGTCTGGTGGTGTACTGTGTAGTGGCTGGTGGTGTACTGTGTAGTGGCTGGTGGTGGTGTACTGTGTAGTGACTGGTGGTGTACTGTGTAGTTGCTGGTGATGTACTGTGTAGTGGCTGGTGGTGTACTGTGTAGTGGCTGGTGGTGGTGTACTGTTTAGTGGCTGGTGGTGGTGTACTGTGTAGTGGCTGGTGATGTACTGTGTAGTGTCTGGTGGTGGTGTACTGTTTAGTGGCTGGTGGTGTACTGTGTAGTGGCTGGTGATGTACTGTGTAGTGTCTGGTGGTGGTGTACTGTTTAGTGGCTGGTGGTGTACTGTGTAGTGGCTGGTGGTGGTGTACTGTGCAGTGGCTGGTGATGTACTGTGTAGTGGCTGGTGGTGGTGTACTGTGTAGTGGCTGGTGGTGTACTGTGTAGTGGCTGGTGGTGGTGTACTGTGTAGTGGCTGGTGTACTGTGTAGTGGCTGGTGGTGGTGTACTGTGTAGTGGCTGCTGGTGCACTGTGTAGTGGCTGGTGGTGGTGTACTGTGTAGTGGCTGCTGGTGTACTGTGTAGTGGCTGGGTGGTGTACTGTGTAGTGGCTTGCTGGTGGTGTACTGTGTAGTGGCTGGTGGTTGTGTACTGTGGTGTGTACTGTGTAGTGGCTGGTGGTGTACTGTGTAGTGGTTGATGGTGTACTGGCTGGCTGGTGGTGTACTGTGTAGTGGCTGGTGGTGTACTGTGTAGTGGCTGGTGGTGTACTGTGCAGTGGCTGGTGGTGTACTGTGTAGTGGCTGGTGGTTGTGTACTGTGTAGTGGCTGGTGGTGTACTGTGCAGTGGCTGGTGGTGTACTGTGCAGTGGCTGGTGGTGTACTGTGTAGTGGCTGGTGTTGTGTACTGTGTAGTGGCTGGTGGTGTACTGTGTAGTGGCTGGTGGTGTACTGTGTAGTGGTTGGTGGTGGTGTACTGTGTAGTGGCTGGTGGTGTACTGTGTAGTGGCTGGTGGTGTACTGTGTAGTGGCAGGTGGTGTACTGTGCAGTGGCTGGTGGTGGTGTACTGTGTAGTGTCTGGTGGTGGTGTACTGTTTAGTGGCTGGTGGTGTACTGTGTCGTGGCTGGTGGTGTACTGTGTAGTGGTTGGTGGTGGTGTACTGTGTAGTGGCTGGTGGTGTACTGTGTAGTGGCTGGTGGTGTACTGTGTAGTGGCTGGTGGTGTACTGTGCAGTGGCTGGTGGTGGTGTACTGTGTAGTGGCTGGTGATGTACTGTGTAGTGTCTGGTGGTGGTGTACTGTTTAGTGGCTGGTGGTGTACTGTGTAGTGGCTGGTGATGTACTGTGTATTGGCTGGTGGTGTACTGTGTAGTGGCTGGTGGTGGTGTACTGTGTAGTGGCTGGTGTACTGTGTAGTGGCTGGTGGTTGTGTACTGTGTAGTGGCTGGTGGTGTACTGTGTAGTGGCTGGTGGTGGTGTACTGTGTAGTGGCTGGTGGTGTACTGTGTAGTGGCTGGTGTGGTGTACTGTGTAGTGGCTGATGGTGGTGTACTGTGTAGTGGCTGGTGGTGGTGTACTGTGTAGTGGCTGGTGGTGTACTGTGTAGTGGCTGGTGGTGTACTGTGTAGTGGCTGGTGGTGGTGTACTGTGTAGTGGCTGGTGGTGTACTTTTTAATGGCTGGTGGTGGTGTACTGGCTGGCTGGTGGTGTACTGTGTAGTGACTGGTGGTGTACTGTGTAGTGGCTGGTGGTGGTGTACTGTTTAGTGGCTGGTGGTGTACTGTGTAGTGGCTGGTGGTGGTGGTGTACTGTGTAGTGTCTGGTGGTGGTGTACTGTGTAGTGGCTTGCTGGTGGTGTACTGTGTTGTGTACTGTGTTGTGTACTGTGTAGTGGCTGGTGGTGTACTGTGTAGTGGCTGGTGGTGTAGTGGCTGGTGGTGTACTGTATAGTGGTTGGTGGTGGTGTGCTGTGTAGTGGCTGGTGGTGTACTGTGCAGTGGCTGGTGGTGGTGTACTGTGTAGTGGCTGGTGATGTACTGTGTAGTGGCAGGTGGTGTACTGTGCAGTGGCTGGTGGTGGTGTACTGTGTAGTGGCTGGTGATGTACTGTGTAGTGTCTGGTGGTAGTTTACTGTTTAGTGGCTGGTGGTGTACTGTGTAGTGGCTGGTGATGTACTGTGTAGTGGCTGGTGGTGTACTGTGTAGTGGCTGGTGGTGGTGTACTGTGTAGTGGCTGGTGGTGTACTGTGTATTGGCTGGTGATGTAGTGTGTAGTGGCTGGTGGTGGTGTACTGTGTAGTGGCTGGTGTACTGTGTAGTGGCTGGAGGTGGTGTACTGTGTAGTGGCTGGTGGTGGTGTACTGTGTAGTGGCTGGTGTACCGTGTAGTGGCTGGTGGTGGTGTAAAGTGTAGTGGCTGGTGGTGGTGTAAGTTGTAGTGGCTAGTGGTGATGTACTGTGTAGTGGCTGGTGGTGTACTGTGTAATGGCTGGTGGTGGTGTACTGGCTGGCTGGTGGTGTGCTGTGTAGTGGCTGGTGGTGGTGTACTGTGGTGTGTACTGTGTAGTGGCTGGTGGTGTACTGTGTAGTAGCTGGTGGTGTAGTGGCTGGTGGTGTACTCTGTAGTGGTTGGTGGTGGTGTACTGTTTAGTGGATGGTGGTGTACTGTGTAGTGGCTGGTGGTGTACTGTGTAGTGGCTGGTGATGTACTGTGTAGTGGCTGGTGGTGGTGTACAGTGTAGTTTCTGGTGGTGTACTGTGTAGTGGCTGGTGGTGTACTGTGTAGTTGCTGGTGGTGGTGTACTGTGTAGTGGCTGGTGTACTGTGTAGTGGCTGGTGGTGTACTGTGTAGTGGCTGGTGGTGTACTGGCTGGCTGGTGGTGTACTGTGTAGTGGCTGGTGGTGTACTGTGTAGTGGCTGGTGGTGGTGTACTGTGTAGTGACTGGTGGTGTACTGTGTAGTTGCTGGTGATGTACTGTGTAGTGGCTGGTGGTGTAATGTGTAGTGGCTGGTGGTGGTGTACGTTTTAGATGGCTGGTGGTGGTGGTTAACTGTGTAGTGGGCTGGTGGTGTAACTGTGTAGTGGCTGGTGGTGTACTTTGTAGTGGCTGCGTGGTGTACTGTGTATTGGTTGGTGTTGTATTGTGTAGTGGCTGGTGGTGGTGTACTGTTTAGTGGCTGTGGTGTACTGTGTAGTGGCTGGTGGGGGTGTACTGTGTATGGGGTTGGTGGTGGGTGGTACTGTGTTGTGGCTTGCTGGTGGTGTACTGTACTGTGTAGTGGCTGTCTGGGGTATGGCTGGTGGGTGTACGTGTAGTGGCTGGTGGTGTACGGTGTAGTGGCGGTTGTGGTAGTGACTGGTGGTGTACTGTGTAGTGGCTGGTGTTGTGTACTGTGGCTAGGTGGGCTGGTACGGTGTAGTGGCTGGTGGTGTACTGTGTAGTGGCTTGGTGTGTAGTGACTGGTGGTGTACTGTGTAGTTGTTGGTGGTGGTGTACTGTGTAGTGGCTGGTGTACTGAGTAGGGTGGCTGGTGGTGGTGTACTGTGTAGTGGCTGGTGGTAATGTACTGTGTATTGGCTGGTGGGTGTACTGTGTAGTGGCTGGTGGTGGTGTACTGTGTAGTGGCTGGTGGTGGTGTACTGTGTAGTGGCTGGTGGTGTACTGTGTAGTGGCTTCGGTGGTGGTGTACTGTGTAGTGGCTGGTGGTGGTGTACTGTGTAGTGGCTGGTGGTGGTGTACTGTGTATGTGTCTGTGTGTGTACTGTGTAGTGGCTGGTGGTGTACTGTGATAGTGGCTGGATGGTGTAGTGGCTGGTTGATCGTAAGCTGGATAGTGGTTGGTGTGGTGTACATGTGTAGTGGGCCTGGGGTTGTACTGTGCATGGCTGGTGGTGGGTACGGTGTAGTGGCTGGTGGTGTACTGTGTAGTGGCTGGGTGTACTGTGCAGTGGCTGGTGGGTGGTGTACGGTGTAGTGGCTGGTGTGCTTCTTGTGGAGTGGCTGGTGGTGTACTGTGTAGTGGCTGGTGGTGTACTGTGTAGTGGCTGGTGTGTACTGTGTAGTGGCTGGTGGTGTACTGTGTAGTGGCTGGTGGTGGTGTACTGTGTAGTGGCTGGTGGTGTACTGTGTAGTGGCTGGTGGTGTACTGTGTAGTGGCTGGTGTGGTGTACTGTGTAGTGGCTGGTGTACTGTGTAGTGGCTGGTGTGGTGTACTGTGTAGTGGCTGGTGGTGGTGTACTGTGTAGTGGGCGTTGGTGTACTGTGTAGTGGCCTGGTGGTGGTGTAACTGTGTAGTGGCTGGTGGTGGTGTACTTGTAGTGGCTGGTGGTGTGTACTGTGTAGTGGCTGGGTGGTGTACTGTGTAGTGGCTGGTGGTGGTGTAGCTGTGTTGTGGCTGTGTGTACTGTGTATGGCTGGTGGTTGTGTACTGTGTTTGTGGCGGGGGTGTACTGTGTAGTGGCTGGTGGTGGTGTACTGGTCAGGTGTACTGTGTAGTGGCTGGTGGTGTACTGTGTAGTGGCTGGTGGTGTAGTGGCTGGTGGTGTACTGTGTAGTGGTTGGTGGTGGTGTACTGTGTAGTGGCTGGTGGTGTACTGTGTAGTGGCTGGTGGTGTACTGTGTAGTGGCTGGTGGTGTACGTGTAGTGCTGGTGGTGTACTGTGTAGTGGCTGGTGGTGTACTGTGTAGTGGCTGGTGGTGTACTGTGTAGTGGCTGGTGGTGGTGTACTGTGTAGTGGCTGGTGTACTGTGTAGTGGCTGGTGGTGTACTGTGTAGTGGCTGGTGGTGTACTGTGCTGGCTGGTGGTGTACTGTGTAGTGGCTGGTGGTGAACTGTGTTGGCTGGTGGTGGTTGTACTGTGTAGTGGCTGGTGATTGGTGACTGTGTAGTGGCCTGGTGTGTGTGTACTGTGCTAGTGGCCTGGTGGTGGTGTACTGTGTATGGTAAATGGTGGTGGTGTACTGTGTAGTGGCTGTGGTGTAGCTAGTGTAGTGGCTGGTGGTGTACTGTGTAGTGGGCTGGTGGGGTACTTGGTAGTGTCTGGTGGTTGTGTACTGTGTAAGTGGCTGGTGGGTACTGTGGTAGTGGCTGAGTGGTGTACTGTGTAGTGGCTGGGTGTACTGTGGTGGCTGGTGGTGTGTGTACTGTGTAGTGGCTTGGTGGTGGTGTACTGTGTAGTGGCTGGTGGTGTTGTACTGTGTAGTGGCTGGTGGTGTAGTGGGCTGGGGTGGTGTACTGTGTAGTTGTGCACTGGGTGGTGAATAGTGGCTGGTGGTGTACTGTTTAGTGGCTGGTGGTGTACTGTGTAGTGGGCTGGTGTGTACTGTTGTAGGCTGGCTGGTGGTAGTGTACTGGTGTGTACTGTGTAGTGGTTGGTGGTGGTGTACTGTGTAGTGGCTGGTGTACTGTGTAGTGGCTGGTGGTGGTGTACTGTGTAGTGGCTGGTGGTGTACTGTGTAGTGGCTGGTGGTGGTGTACTGTGTAGTGGCTGGTGGTGGTGTACTGTGTTGTGTACTGTGTAGTGGCTGGTGTGTACTGTGTAGTGGCTGGTGGTGTATGTGTCTGGTGGTGTACTGTGTAGTGGCTGGTGTGGTGTACTGTGTAGTGGCTGGTGGTGTACTGTGTAGTGGCTGGTGGTGTACTGTGTAGTGGCTGGTGGTGTACTGTGTAGTGCTGGTGGTGTACTGTGTAGTGGCTGGTGGTTAGTGGACTGGTGTAGTGGCGGTGGTGGTGTACTGTGTAGTGGCTGGTGGTGTACTGTGTAGTGCTGGTGGTGTACTGTGTAGTGGCTGGTGGTGTACTGTGTAGTGCTGGTGGTGGTGTATCTGTTAGCAGTGGCTGGTGTGGTGTACTGTGTAGTGGCTGGTGGTGGTGTACTGTGTAGGGGTGGCTGGTGGTGTACTGTGTAGTGGCTGGTGGTGTACTGTGTAGTGGCTGGTGGTGGTGTACTGTGTAGTGGCTGGTGGTGGTGTACTGTGTAGTGGCTGGTGGTGTACTGTGTAGTGGCTGGTGGTGTACTGTGTAGTGTTGGTGGTGGTGTACTGTGTAGTGGCTGGTGGTGTGTACTGTGTAGTGGCTGGTGGTGGTAGGTACTGTGTAGTGGCTGGTGGGTGGCTGTGTAGTGGCTGTGGTGGTGTACTGTGTAGTGGCTGGTGGTGTACTGTGTAGTGGCTGGTGGTGGTGTACTGTGTAGTGGCTGGTGTGTGTACTGTGTAGTGGCTGGTGGTGTACTGTGTAGTGGCTGGTGGTGTACTGTGTATGGCTGGTGGTGGTGTACTGTGTAGTGGCTGGTGGTGTACTGTGTAGTGGCTGGTGGTGTACTGTGTAGTGGCTGGTGGTGTACTGTGTAGTGGCTGGTGGTGTACTGTGTAGTGGCTGGTGGTGTACTGTGTAGTGGCTGGTGGTGGTGTACTGTGTAGTGGCTGGTGGTGTACTGTTAGTAGTGCTGGTGGTGTACTGTGTAGTAGTGGCTGGTGGTGTACTGTGTAGTGGCTGGTGGTGTACTGTGTAGTGGCTGGTGGTGGTGTACTGTGTAGTGGCTGGTGGTGTACTGTGTAGTGGCTGGTGGTGTACTGTGTAGTGGCTGGTGGTGTACTGTGTATGGCTGGTGGGTGTCTGTGTAGTGGCTGGTGTGTTGTACTGTGTAGTGGCTGGTGGTGTACTGTGTAGTGGCTGGTGGTGTACTGTGTAGTGGCTGGTGGTGTACTGTGTTGGCTGGTGGTGTACTGTGTAGTGGCTGGTGGTGTACTGTGTAGTGGCTGGTGGTGGTGTACTGTGTAGTGGCTGGTGGTGGTGTACTGTGTAGTGGCTGGTGTGGTGTACTGTGTATGGCTGGTGGTGTACTGTGTAGTGGCTGGTGGTGGTGTACTGTGTAGTGGCTGGTGGTGTACTGTGTAGTGGCTGGTGGTGGTGTACTGTGTAGTGGCTGGTGGGGTGTACTGGCTGGTGGGTTGTACTGTGTAGTGGCTTGTGGTGGTGTACTGTGTAGTGGCTGGTGGTGTACTGTGTAGTGGCTGGTGGTGTACTGTGTAGTGGCTGGTGTGTGTACTGGCTGGCTGGTGGTGTACTGTGTAGTGGCTGGTGGTGTACTGTGTGTGGCTGGTGGTGTACTGGCTGGCTGGTGGTGTACTGTGTAGTGGCTGGTGGTGTACTGTGTTTGGCTGGTGGTGGTGACTGTGTAGTGGCTGGTGGTTGTGTAGTGGCTGGTGGTGTACTGTGTAGTGGCTGGTGTTGGTGTACTGTGTAGTGGCTGGTGGTGGTGTACTGTGTAGTGGCTGGTGGTGTACTGTGTGGCTGGTGGGTGTACTGTGTAGTGGCTGGTGGTGTACTGTGTAGTGGCTGGTGGTGTACTGGCTGGCTGGTGGTGTACTGTGTAGTGGCTGGTGGTGTACTGTGTAGTGGCTGGTGGTGTGTACTGTGTAGTGGCTGGTGGTGGTGTAGTGGCTGGTGGTGTACTGTGTAGTGGCTGGTGTGGTGTACTGTGTAGTGGCTGGTGTGTACTGTGTAGTGGCTGGTGGTGTACTGTGTAGTGCTGGTGGTGGTGTACTGTACTGTGTAGTGGCTGGTGGTGTACTGTGTAGTGGCTGGTGTGGTGTACTGTGTGGCTGGTGGTGTACTGTGTAGTGGCTGGTGGTGTACTGTGTAGTGGCTGGTGGTGTACTGTGTAGTGGCTGGTGGTGTACTGTGTAGTGGTGTGGGTGGTGGGTGTACTGTGTAGTGGCTGGTGGTGTACTGTGTAGTGGCTGGTGGGGTACTGTGTTGCTGGTGGTGTACTGTGTAGTGGCTGGTGGTGTACTGTGTAGTGGCTGGTGGTGTACTGTGTAGTGGCTGGTGGTGTACTGTGTAGTGGCTGGTGGTGTACTGTGTAGTGGCTGGTGGTGTACTGTGTAGTGGCTGGTGTTGTGTACTGTGTAGTGGCTGGTGGTGTGTACTGTGTAGTGGCTGGTGGTGTACTGTGTAGTGGCTGGTGGTGTACTGTGTAGTGGCTGGTGGTGTACTGTGTAGTGGCTGGTGGTGTACTGTGTAGTGGCTGGTGGTGGTGTACTGTGTAGTGGCTGGTGGTGTACTGTGTAGTGGCTGGTGGTGGTGTACTGTGTAGTGGCTGGTGGTGTACTTGTGTAGTGGCTGGTGGTGGTGTACGTGTGTATTGCTGGTTACTGTGGTAGTGGCTGGTGGTGGTGTACGTGTAGTGGCTGCTGGTGTACTGTGTAGTGGCTGGTGGTGTGTACTGTGTAGTGGCTTGTGGTGGTGTACTGTGTAGTGGCTGGTGGTGTACTGTGTACTGTGTGTGTACTGTGTAGTGGCTGGTGGTGGTGTACTGTGTAGTGGCTTGTGGTGTACTGGCTGGCTGGTGGTGTACTGTGTAGTGGCTGGTGGTGTACTGTGTAGTGGCTGGTGGTGTACTGTGTAGTGGCTGGTGGTGTGTACTGTGTAGTGGCTGGTGGTGTACTGTGTAGTGGCTGGTGTACTGTGTAGTGGCTGGTGGTGTACTGTGTAGTGGTTGGTGGTGGTGTACTGTGTAGTGGCTGGTGGTGTACTGTGTAGTGGCTGGTGGTGTACTGTGTAGTGGCTGGTGGTGTACTGTGTAGTGGCTGGTGGTGGTGTACTGTGTAGTGGCTGGTGGTGTACTGTGTAGTGGCTGGTGGTGTACTGTGTAGTGGCTGGTGGTGTGTCTGTGTAGTGGCTGGTGGTGTACTGTGTAGTGGCTGGTGTGTGTACTGTGTAGTGGCTGGTGGTGTACTGTGTAGTGGCTGGTGGTGTACTGTGTAGTGGCTGGTGGTGTACTGTGTAGTGGCTGGTGGTGTACTGTGTAGTGGCTGGTGGTGTACTGTGTAGTGGCTGGTGGTGGTGTACTGTGTAGTGGCTGGTGGTGTACTGTGTAGTGGCTGGTGGTGTACTGTGTAGTGGCTGGTGGTGGTGTACTGTGTAGTGGCTGGTGGTGTACTGTGTAGTGGCTGGTGGTGTACTGTGTAGTTTGGTGGTGGTGTACTGTGTAGTGGCTGGTGGTGTACTGTGTAGTGGCTGGTGGTGTGTACTGTGTAGTGGCTGGTGGTGTACTGTGTAGTGGCTGGTGGTGGTGTACTGTGTAGTGGCTGGTGTACTGTGTAGTGGCTGGTGGTGGTGTACTGTGTAGTGGCTTGTGGTGTACTGTGTAGTGGCTGGTGGGGTGTACTGTGTAGTGGCTGGTGGTGTGTGTACTGTGTAGTGGCTGGTGGTTGTGGTACTGGCTGTGGTGTGTACTGTGTAGTGGCTGGTGGTGTACTGTGTAGTGGCTGGTGGTGTACTGTGTTGGCTGGTGGTGTACTGTGTAGTGGCTGGTGGTGTACTGTGTAGTGGCTGGTGGTGTACTGTGTAGTGGCTGGTGGTGTGTACTGTGTAGTGGCTGGTGGTGTACTGGGTGGTAGTGGCTGGTGTGAGTGGCTGGGTGGTGTACTGTGTAGTGGTTGGCTGGTGGTGTACTGTGTATTGGCTGGTGGGTGTACTGTGGTAGTGGCTGGTGGTGTACTGTGTAGTGGCTGGTGGTGTAGTGGCTGGTGGTGTACTGTGTAGTGGCTGGTGGTGTACTGTGTAGTGGCTGGTGGTGGTGTACTGTGTAGTGGCTGGGTGGTGTACTGTGTAGTGGCTGGTGGTGGTGTACTGTGTAGTGGCTGGTGGTGGTGTACTGTGTAGTGGCTGGTGGTGTACTGTGTAGTGGCTGGTGGTGTACTGTGTAGTGTTGGTGGTGGTGTACTGTGTAGTGGCTGGTGGTGTACTGTGTAGTGGCTGGTGGTGTACTGTGTAGTGGCTGGTGGTGTACTGTGTAGTGGCTGGTGGTGTACTGTGTAGTGGCTGGTGGTGTACTGTGTAGTGGCTGGTGGTGGTGTACTGTGTAGTGGCTGTGGTGGTGTACTGTGTAGTGGCTGGTGGTGTACTGTGTAGTGGCTGGTGGTGTACTGTGTAGTGTTGGTGGTGTGTACTGTGTAGTGGCTGGTGGTGTACTGTGTAGTGGCTGGTGGTGTACTGTGTAGTGGCTGGTGGTGTACTGTGTAGTGGCTGGTGGTGTACTGTGTAGTGGCTGGTGGTGTACTGTGTAGTGGCTGGTGGTGGTGTACTGTGTAGTGGCTGGTGGTGTGTACTGTGTAGTGGCTGGTGGTGTACTGTGTAGTGGCTGGTGGTGTACTGTGTAGTGGCTGGTGGTGGTGTACTGTGTAGTGGCTGGTGGTGTACTGTGTGTGGCTGGTGGTGTACTGTGTAGTGGCTGGTGGTGTACTGTGTAGTGGCTGGTGGTGTACTGTGTAGTGGCTGGTGGTGGTGTACTGTGTAGTGGCTGGTGGTGTACTGTGTAGTGGCTGGTGGTGTACTGTGTAGTGGCTGGTGGTGTACTGTGTAGTGGCTGGTGGTGGTGTACTGTGTAGTGGCTGGTGGTGTACTGTGTAGTGGCTGGTGGTGTGTACTGTGTAGTGGCTAGGTGGTTTGTACTGTGCATTGGTGTGTGGATTTTACTGGTGTAGTGGCTGGTGTGTACTGTGTAGTGGCTGGTGGTGGTGTACTGTGTAGTGGCTGTGGTGTACTGTGTAGTGGCTGGTGGTGGTGTACTGTGTAGTGGCTGGTGGTGTACTGTGTAGTGGCTGGTGGTGGTGTACTGTGTAGTGGCTGGTGGTGTACTGTGTAGTGGCTGGTGGTGGGTACTGTGTAGTGGCTTGCTGGTGGTGTACTGTGTAGTGGCTGGTGGTTGTGTACTGGTGGTGTGTACTGTGTAGTGGCTGGTGGTGTACTGTGTAGTGGCTGGTGGTGTACTGTGTGGGCTGGTGGTGTACTGTGTAGTGGCTGGTGGTGTACTGTGTAGTGGCTGGTGGTGTACTGTGTAGTTGCTGGTGGTGTACTGGTGTGCTGGTGGTGGTGTACTGTGTAGTGGCTGGTGGTGTACTGTGTAGTGGCTGGTGGTGTACTGTGTAGTGGCTGGTGGTGTACTGTGTAGTGGCTGGTGGTGGTGTACTGTGGGTGGCTGGTGGTGTACTGTGTAGTGGCTGGTGGTGTACTGTGTAGTGGCTGGTGGTGGTGTACTGTGTAGTGGCTGGTGGTGTACTGTGTAGTGGCTGGTGGTGTACTGTGTAGTGGCTGGTGGTGTACTGTGTAGTGGCTGGTGGTGGTACTGTGTAGTGTCTGGTGGTGGTGTACTGTGTAGTGGCTGGTGGTGTTGTGTAGTGGCTGGTGGTGTACTGTGTAGTGGTTTGGTGGTGGTGTACTGTGTGTAGTGGCTGGTGGTGTACTGTGTGGTAGTGGCTGGTGGTGTACTGTGTAGTGGCTGGTGGTGTACTGTGTAGTGGCTGGTGGTGGTGTACTGTGTAGTGGCTGGTGGTGTACTGTGTAGTGGTCTGGTGGTGGTGTACTGTGTAGTGGCTGGTGGTGTACTGTGTAGTGGCTGGTGGTGTACTGTGTAGTGGCTGGTGGTGTACTGTGTAGTGGCTGGTGGTGGTGTACTGTGTAGTGGCTGGTGTACTGTGTAGTGGCTGGTGGTGGTGTACTGTGTAGTGGCTGGTGGTGTACTGTGTAGTGGCTGGTGGTGGTGTACTGTGTAGTGGCTGGTGGTGTACTGTGTAGTGGCGGTGGTGGTGTACTGTGTAGTGGCTGGTGGTGGTGTACTGTGTAGTGGCTGGTGGTGTGTACTGTGTAGTGGCTGGTGGTGTGTACTGTGTAGTGGCTGGTGGTGTACTGTGTAGTGGCTGGTGGTGTGTACTGTGTAGTGGCTGGTGGTGTACTGTGTAGTGGCTGGTGGTGGTGTACTGGCTGGCTGGTGTGTACTGTGTAGTGGCTGGTGGTGTACTGTGTAGTGGCTGGTGGTGGTGTACTGTGTAGTGGCTGGTGGTGTACTGTGTAGTGGCTGTTGGTGTGGTGTACTGTGTAGTGGCTGGTGGTGGTGTACTGTGTAGGTGGCTTGCTGGTGTGTACTGTGTTGTGTACTGTGTTGGTGTACTGTGTAGTGGCTGGTGGTGTACTGTGTAGTGGCTGGTGGTGTAGT
>NW_022264527.1:0-27521 GCF_002021735.2 Oncorhynchus kisutch
ATTAACAGGTTGTAGAGATGGAGGAGTGTTCTACTGGGGATGATAGTGAGGATTAACAAGATGTAGAGATGGAGTTTTCTACTGGGGATGATAGTGAGGATTAACAGGATGTAGAGATGGAGGAGTTTTCATCTGGGGATGATAGTGAGGATTAACAGGTTGTAGAGATGGAGGAGTTTTCTTCTGGGGATGATAGTGAGGATTAACAGGATGTAAAGATGGAGGAGTTTTCTACTGGGGATGATAGTGAGGATTAACAGGATGTAGAGATGGAGGAGTTTTCTTCTGGGGATGATAGTGAGGATTAACAGGTTGTAGAGATGGAGTTTTCTACTGGGGATGATAGTGAGGATAAACAGGATGGATGTAGAGAGGAGTTTTCTACTGGGGATGATAGTGAGGATTAACAGGTTGTAGAGATGGAGGAGTGTTCTACGGGATGATAGTGAGGATTAACAGATGTAGAGATGGAGTTTTCTACTGGGGATGATAGTGAGGATTATCAGGAGTAGACATG
Organism: Oncorhynchus kisutch; assembly: GCF_002021735.2. NCBI lineage: Eukaryota > Metazoa > Chordata > Actinopteri > Salmoniformes > Salmonidae > Oncorhynchus > Oncorhynchus kisutch. The sequence continues at coordinate 518 of NW_022264527.1, forward strand.
GAGGAGGTTTTTTTGTTGGGATTTCATCGGATGTAGTGAGGATTAACAGGATGTAGAGATGGAGTTTTCTTCTGGGGATATATGGGATGAGGATTAACAGGTTGTAGAGATGGAGGAGTTTCTTCTGGGGATGATAGTGAGGAATTAACAGGTTGTAGAGATGGAGTTTTCTACTGGGGGGATAGAGTGAGGATAAACAGGTTGTAGAGATGGAGGAGTTTCTACTGGGATGATAGTGAGATTAACAGGTTTAGAGATGGAGGAGTTTTCTACTGGGGATGATAGTGAGGATAAACAGGTTGTAGAGATGGAGTTTTCTCTGGGGATGATAGTGAGGATTAAACAGGTGTAGAGATGAGGAGTTTTATCTGGGGATGATAGTGAGGATTAACAGGTTGTAGAGATGGAGGAGTTTTCTACTGGGGATGATAGTGAGGATAACAGGTTGTAGAGATGGAGGAGTTTCTACTGGGGATGATAGTGAGGATAAACAGGTTGTAGAGATGGAGGAGTTTTCTACTGGGATGATAGTGAAGATTAACAGGTTGTAGAGATGGAGGAGTGTTCTACTGGGAATGATAGTGAGGATTAACAAGATGTAGAGATGGCGTTTTCTACTGGGGATGATAGTGAGGATTAACAGGATGTGATAGAGATGGAGGAGTTTTCTTCTGGGGATGATAGTGAGGATTAACAGGTTGTAGAGATGGAGTTTTTACTGGGGATGATAGTGAGGATTAACAGGATGTAGAGATGGAGGGATTTCTATCTGGGGATGATAGTGAGGATTAACAGGTTGTAGAGATGGAGGAGTGTTCTACTGGGATGATAGTGAGGATTAACAAGATGTAGAGATGGAGTTTTCTACTGGGGATGATAGTGAGGATTATCAGGATGTAGACATGGAGGAGATTTCATCTGGGGATGATAGTGAGGATTAACAGTTTGTAGAGATGGAGTTTTCTTTGGGGATGATAGTGAGGATTAACAGGTTGTAGAGATGGAGGTTTTCTACTGGGGATGATAGTGAGGATTAACAGGATGTAGAGATGGAGAGGATTTTCTTCTGGGATGATAGTGAGGATTAACAGGTTGTAGAGATGGAGTTTTCTACTGGGGATGATAGTGAGGATAAACAGGAGTAGAGATGGAGTTTTCTACTGGGGATGATAGTGAGGATTAACAGGTGTAGAGATGGAGAGTTTTCTACTGGGGATGATAGTGAGGATAACAGGTTGTAGAGATGGAGTTTTCTACTGGGGATGATAGTGAGGATTAACAGGATGTAGAGATGGAGGAGTTTTCTATCGGGGATGATAGTGAGGATTAACAGGTTGTAGAGATAGTTTTCTTGGGGATGATAGTGAGGATTAACAGGTTGTAGAGATGGAGGAGTTTTCTACTGGGGATGATAGTGAGGATTAACAGGTTGTAGAGATGGAGGATTTTCTACTGTGGGATGATAGTGAGGATGATAAACAGGTTGTAGAGATGGAGGAGTTTTCTACTGGGGATGATAGTGAGGATTAACAGGTTGTAGAGATGGAGGAGTTTTCTACTGGGGATGATAGTGAGGATTAAACAGGGTTGTAGAGATGGAAGAGGTTTTCTACTGGGGATGATAGTGAGGATTAACAGGTTGTAGAGATGGAGTTTTCTTCTGGGGATGATAGTGAGGATTAACAGGTTGTAGAGATGGAGTTTTCTACTGGGATGATAGTGAGGATTAACAGGTTGTAGAGATGGAGGAGTTTCTACTGGGATGATAGTGAGGATTAACAGGTTGTAGAGATGGAGGAGTTTCTTCTGGGGATGATAGTGAGGATTAACAGGTTGTAGAGATGGAGGAGTTTTCTACTGGGGATGATGTGAGTGAGGATAACAGGTTGTAGAGATGAGGAGTTTTCTACTGGGGATGATAGTGAGGATTAACAGTTGTAGAGAAGGAGTTTTCTACTGGGGATGATAGTGAGGATAAACAGGATGTAGAGATGGAGTTTTCTACTGGGGTGATAGTGAGGATTAACAGGTTGTAGAGATGGAGTGTTTCTACTGGGGATGATAGTGAGGATTAACAGTTGTAGAGAGAGGAGGAGTTTTCTTGGGGATGATAGTGAGGATTAACAGGTTGTAGAGATGGAGGAGTTTTCTACTGGGGATGATAGTGAGGATTAACAGGTTGTAGAGATGGAGGAGTTTTCTACTGGGGATGATAGTGAGGATTAACAGGATTTAGAGATGGGGGAGTTTTCTTCTGGGGATGATAGTGAGGATTACAGGTGTAGAGATGGATTTTCTACTGGGATGATAGTGAGGATTAACAGGTTGTAGAGATGGAGGAGTTTTCTCTGGGATGATAGTGAGGATTAACAGGTTGTAGAGATGGAGGAGTTTCTTCTGGGGATGATAGTGTGAGATTAACAGGTTGTAGAGATGGAGTTTTCTACTGGGGATGATAGTGAGGATTAACAGGTTGTAGAGATGGAGGAGTTTTCTACTGGGGATGATAGTGAGGATTAACAGGTTGTAGAGATGGAGAGTTTTCTACTGGGGATGATAGTGAGGATAACAGGTTGTAGAGATGGAGGAGTTTTCTACTGGGGATGATAGTGAGGATTAACAGGTTGTAGAGATGGAGGAGTTTTCTACTGGGGATGATAGTGAGGATTAACAGGTTGTAGAGAGGAGTTTTCTACTGGGGATGATAGTGAGGATTAACAGGTTGTAGAGATGGAGGAGTTTTCTACTGGGGATGATAGTGAGGATAAACAGGTTGTAGAGATGGAGGAGTTTTCTTCTCTGGGGATGATAGTGAGGATTAACAGGTTGTAGAGATGGAGGAGTTTTCTACTGGGGATGATAGTGAGGATTAACAGGTTGTAGAGATGGAGGAGTTTTCTTCTGGGGATGATAGTGAGGATTAACAGTTGTAGAGATGGAGGAGTTTTCTACTGGGGATGATAGTGAGGATAAACAGGTTGTAGAGATGGAGAGGTTTTCTACTGGGGATGATAGTGAGGATTAACAGGATGTAGAGATGGAGGAGTTTTCTTCTGGGGATGATAGTGAGGATTAACAGGTTGTAGAGATGGAGTTTTCTACTGGGGATGATAGTGAGGATTAACAGGTTGTAGAGATGGAGTTTTCTACTGGGGATGATAGTGAGGATTAACAGGTTGTAGAGATGGAGTTTTCTACTGGGGATGATAGTGAGGATTAACAGGTTGTAGAGATGGAGGAGTTTTCTACTGGGGATGATAGTGAGGATTAACAGGTTGTAGAGATGGAGTTTTCTACTGGGGATGATAGTGAGGATTAACAGGTTGTAGAGATGGAGTTTTCTACTGGGGATGATAGTGAGGATAAACAGGTTGTAGAGATGGAGGAGTTTTCTACTGGGGATGATAGTGAGGATTAACAGGTTGTAGAGATGGAGTTTTCTACTGGGGATGATAGTGAGGATTAACAGGTTGTAAAGATGGAGGAGTTTTCTACTGGGGATGATAGTGAGGATTAACAGGTTGTAGAGATGGAGGAGTGTTCTACTGGGGATGATAGTGAGGATTAACAGGTTGTAGAGATGGAGAGGTTTTCTACTGGGGATGATAGTGAGGATTAACAGGTTGTAGAGATGGAGTTTTCTACTGGGGATGATAGTGAGGATTAACAGGTTGTAGAGATGGAGGAGTTTTCTACTGGGGATGATAGTGAGGATTAACAGGTTGTAGAGATGGAGGAGTTTTCTACTGGGGATGATAGTGAGGATTAACAGGTTGTAGAGATGGAGGAGTTTTCTACTGGGGATGATAGTGAGGATTAACAGGATGTAGAGATGGAGGAGTTTTCTACTGGGGATGATAGTGAGGATTAACAGGTTGTAGAGATGGAGTTTTCTACTGGGGATGATAGTGAGGATTAACAGGTTGTAGAGATGGAGTTTTCTACTGGGGATGATAGTGAGGATAAACAGGTTGTAGAGATGGAGTTTTCTACTGGGGATGATAGTGAGGATTAACAGGTTGTAGAGATGGAGTTTTCTACTGGGGATGATAGTGAGGATTAACAGGTTGTAGAGATGGAGGAGTTTTCTTCTGGGGATGATAGTGAGGATTAACAGGTTGTAGAGATGGAGTTTTCTACTGGGGATGATAGTGAGGATTAACAGGTTGTAGAGATGGAGGAGTTTTCTACTGGGGATGATAGTGAGGATTAACAGGTTGTAGAGATGGAGGAGTTTCTACTGGGGATGATAGTGAGGATTAACAGGTTGTAGAGATGGAGTTTTCTACTGGGGATGATAGTGAGGATTAACAGGTTGTAGAGATGGAGGAGTTTTCTACTGGGGATGATAGTGAGGATTAACAGGTTGTAGAGATGGAGGAGTTTTCTACTGGGGATGATAGTGAGGATAACAGGTTGTAGAGATGGAGGAGTTTTCTACTGGGGATGATAGTGAGGATTAACAGGTTGTAGAGATGGAGGAGTTTTCTACTGGGGATGATAGTGAGGATTAACAGGTTGTAGAGATGGAGGAGTTTTCTACTGGGGATGATAGTGAGGATTAACAGGTTGTAGAGATGGAGGAGTTTTCTACTGGGGATGATAGTGAGGATTAACAGGTTGTAGAGATGGAGTTTTCTACTGGGGATGATAGTGAGGATTAACAGGATGTAGAGATGGAGGAGTTTTCTTCTGGGGATGATAGTGAGGATTAACAGGTTGTAGAGATGGAGGAGTTTTCTACTGGGGATGATAGTGAGGATTAACAGGTTGTAGAGATGGAGGAGTTTTCTACTGGGGATGATAGTGAGGATTAACAGGTTGTAGAGATGGAGGAGTTTTCTACTGGGGATGATAGTGAGGATAAACAGGTTGTAGAGATGGAGGAGTTTTCTACTGGGGATGATAGTGAGGATTAACAGGTTGTAGAGATGGAGGAGTTTTCTACTGGGGATGATAGTGAGGATAAACAGGTTGTAGAGATGGAGTTTTCTACTGGGGATGATAGTGAGGATTAACAGGTTGTAGAGATGGAGGAGTTTTCTACTGGGGATGATAGTGAGGATTAACAGGTTGTAGAGATGGAGGAGTTTTCTTCTGGGGATGATAGTGAGGATTAACAGGTTGTAGAGATGGAGTTTTCTACTGGGGATGATAGTGAGGATAAACAGGTTGTAGAGATGGAGGAGTTTTCTACTGGGGATGATAGTGAGGATAAACAGGTTGTAGAGATGGAGGAGTTTTCTACTGGGGATGATAGTGAGGATTAACAGGTTGTAGAGATGGAGTTTTCTACTGGGGATGATAGTGAGGATTAACAGGTTGTAGAGATGGAGGAGTTTTCTACTGGGGATGATAGTGAGGATAAACAGGTTGTAGAGATGGAGGAGTTTTCTACTGGGGATGATAGTGAGGATTAACAGGTTGTAGAGATGGAGGAGTTTTCTACTGGGGATGATAGTGAGGATTAACAGGTTGTAGAGATGGAGGAGTTTTCTACTGGGGATGATAGTGAGGATTAACAGGTTGTAGAGATGGAGGAGTTTTCTACTGGGGATGATAGTGAGGATTAACAGGTTGTAGAGATGGAGGAGTTTTCTACTGGGGATGATAGTGAGGATTAACAGGTTGTAGAGATGGAGGAGTTTTCTACTGGGGATGATAGTGAGGATTAACAGGTTGTAGAGATGGAGGAGTTTTCTACTGGGGATGATAGTGAGGATTAACAGGTTGTAGAGATGGAGTTTTCTACTGGGGATGATAGTGAGGATTAACAGGTTGTAGAGATGGAGTTTTCTACTGGGGATGATAGTGAGGATTAACAGGTTGTAGAGATGGAGTTTTCTACTGGGGATGATAGTGAGGATTAACAGGTTGTAGAGATGGAGGAGTTTTCTTCTGGGGATGATAGTGAGGATTAACAGGTTGTAGAGATGGAGTTTTCTACTGGGGATGATAGTGAGGATTAACAGGTTGTAGAGATGGAGGAGTTTTCTACTGGGGATGATAGTGAGGATTAACAGGTTGTAGAGATGGAGGAGTTTTCTACTGGGGATGATAGTGAGGATTAACAGGTTGTAGAGATGGAGTTTTCTACTGGGGATGATAGTGAGGATTAACAGGTTGTAGAGATGGAGGAGTTTTCTACTGGGGATGATAGTGAGGATTAACAGGTTGTAGAGATGGAGTTTTCTACTGGGGATGATAGTGAGGATTAACAGGTTGTAGAGATGGAGGAGTTTTCTACTGGGGATGATAGTGAGGATTAACAGGTTGTAGAGATGGAGTTTTCTACTGGGGATGATAGTGAGGATTAACAGGTTGTAGAGATGGAGGAGTTTTCTACTGGGGATGATAGTGAGGATTAACAGGTTGTAGAGATGGAGGAGTTTTCTACTGGGGATGATAGTGAGGATTAACAGGTTGTAGAGATGGAGTTTTCTACTGGGGATGATAGTGAGGATTAACAGGTTGTAGAGATGGAGGAGTTTTCTACTGGGGATGATAGTGAGGATTAACAGGTTGTAGAGATGGAGGAGTTTTCTACTGGGGATGATAGTGAGGATTAACAGGATGTAGAGATGGAGGAGTTTTCTACTGGGGATGATAGTGAGGATTAACAGGTTGTAGAGATGGAGGAGTTTTCTCGTGGGGATGATAGTGAGGATTAACAGGTTGTAGAGATGGAGTTTTCTACTGGGGATGATAGTGAGGATTAACAGGTTGTAGAGATGGAGGAGTTTTCTACTGGGGATGATAGTGAGGATTAACAGGTTGTAGAGATGGAGGAGTTTTCTACTGGGGATGATAGTGAGGATTAACAGGTTGTAGAGATGGAGTTTTCTACTGGGGATGATAGTGAGGATTAACAGGTTGTAGAGATGGAGGAGTTTTCTTCTGGGGATGATAGTGAGGATTAACAGGTTGTAGAGATGGAGTTTTCTACTGGGGATGATAGTGAGGATTAACAGGTTGTAGAGATGGAGTTTTCTACTGGGGATGATAGTGAGGATTAACAGGTTGTAGAGATGGAGGAGTTTTCTACTGGGGATGATAGTGAGGATTAACAGGTTGTAGAGATGGAGGAGTTTTCTACTGGGGATGATAGTGAGGATTAACAGGTTGTAGAGATGAGGAGTTTTCTACTGGGGATGATAGTGAGGATTAACAGGTTGTAGAGATGGAGTTTTCTACTGGGGATGATAGTGAGGATTAACAGGTTGTAGAGATGGAGGAGTTTTCTACTGGGGATGATAGTGAGGATTAACAGGTTGTAGAGATGGAGGAGTTTTCTTCTGGGGATGATAGTGAGGATTAACAGGTTGTAGAGATGGAGTTTTCTACTGGGGATGATAGTGAGGATTAACAGGTTGTAGAGATGGAGTTTTCTACTGGGGATGATAGTGAGGATTAACAGGTTGTAGAGATGGAGTTTTCTACTGGGGATGATAGTGAGGATTAACAGGTTGTAGAGATGGAGGAGTTTTCTACTGGGGATGATAGTGAGGATTAACAGGTTGTAGAGATGGAGTTTTCTACTGGGGATGATAGTGAGGATTAACAGGTTGTAGAGATGGAGGAGTTTTCTACTGGGGATGATAGTGAGGATTAACAGGTTGTAGAGATGGAGGAGTTTTCTACTGGGGATGATAGTGAGGATTAACAGGTTGTAGAGATGGAGGAGTTTTCTACTGGGGATGATAGTGAGGATTAACAGGTTGTAGAGATGGAGGAGTTTTCTACTGGGGATGATAGTGAGGATTAACAGGTTGTAGAGATGGAGTTTTCTACTGGGGATGATAGTGAGGATTAACAGGTTGTAGAGATGGAGTTTTCTACTGGGGATGATAGTGAGGATTAACAGGTTGTAGAGATGGAGGAGTTTTCTACTGGGGATGATAGTGAGGATTAACAGGTTGTAGAGATGGAGGAGTTTTCTACTGGGGATGATAGTGAGGATTAACAGGTTGTAGAGATGGAGTTTTCTACTGGGGATGATAGTGAGGATTAACAGGGTTGTAGAGATGGAGGAGTTTTCTACTGGGGATGATAGTGAGGATTAACAGGTTGTAGAGATGGAGTTTTCTACTGGGGATGATAGTGAGGATTAACAGGTTGTAGAGATGGAGGAGTTTTCTACTGGGGATGATAGTGAGGATTAACAGGTTGTAGAGATGGAGGAGTTTTCTACTGGGGATGATAGTGAGGATTAACAGGTTGTAGAGATGGAGTTTTCTACTGGGGATGATAGTGAGGATTAACAGGTTGTAGAGATGGAGGAGTTTTCTACTGGGGATGATAGTGAGGATTAACAGGTTGTAGAGATGGAGGAGTTTTCTACTGGGGATGATAGTGAGGATTAACAGGTTGTAGAGATGGAGGTTTTCTACTGGGGATGATAGTGAGGATTAACAGGTTGTAGAGATGGAGGAGTTTTCTACTGGGGATGATAGTGAGGATTAACAGGTTGTAGAGATGGAGTTTTCTACTGGGGATGATAGTGAGGATTAACAGGTTGTAGAGATGGAGGAGTTTTCTACTGGGGATGATAGTGAGGATTAACAGGTTGTAGAGATGGAGGAGTTTTCTACTGGGGATGATAGTGAGGATTAACAGGTTGTAGAGATGGAGTTTTCTACTGGGGATGATAGTGAGGATTAACAGGTTGTAGAGATGGAGGAGTTTTCTTCTGGGGATGATAGTGAGGATTAACAGGTTGTAGAGATGGAGTTTTCTACTGGGGATGATAGTGAGGATTAACAGGTTGTAGAGATGGAGTTTTCTACTGGGGATGATAGTGAGGATTAACAGGTTGTAGAGATGGAGTTTTCTACTGGGGATGATAGTGAGGATTAACAGGTTGTAGAGATGGAGGAGTTTTCTACTGGGGATGATAGTGAGGATAAACAGGTTGTAGAGATGGAGGAGTTTTCTACTGGGGATGATAGTGAGGATTAACAGGTTGTAGAGATGGAGTTTTCTACTGGGGATGATAGTGAGGATTAACAGGTTGTAGAGATGGAGTTTTCTACTGGGGATGATAGTGAGGATTAACAGGTTGTAGAGATGGAGGAGTTTTCTACTGGGGATGATAGTGAGGATTAACAGGTTGTAGAGATGGAGGAGTTTTCTACTGGGGATGATAGTGAGGATTAACAGGTTGTAGAGATGGAGTTTTCTACTGGGGATGATAGTGAGGATTAACAGGTTGTAGAGATGGAGTTTTCTACTGGGGATGATAGTGAGGATTAACAGGTTGTAGAGATGGAGTTTTCTACTGGGGATGATAGTGAGGATTAACAGGTTGTAGAGATGGAGGAGTTTTCTTCTGGGGATGATAGTGAGGATTAACAGGTTGTAGAGATGGAGTTTTCTACTGGGGATGATAGTGAGGATTAACAGGATGTAGAGATGGAGGAGTTTTCTACTGGGGATGATAGTGAGGATTAACAGGTTGTAGAGATGGAGGAGTTTTCTACTGGGGATGATAGTGAGGATTAACAGGTTGTAGAGATGGAGGAGTTTTCTACTGGGGATGATAGTGAGGATTAACAGGTTGTAGAGATGGAGGAGTTTTCTTCTGGGGATGATAGTGAAAATTAACAGGTTGTAGAGATGGAGTTTTCTACTGGGGATGATAGTGAGGATTAACAGGTTGTAGAGATGGAGTTTTCTACTGGGGATGATAGTGAGGATTAACAGGTTGTAGAGATGGAGGAGTTTTCTACTGGGGATGATAGTGAGGATTAACAGGTTGTAGAGATGGAGTTTTCTACTGGGGATGATAGTGAGGATTAACAGGTTGTAGAGATGGAGGAGTTTTCTACTGGGGATGATAGTGAGGATTAACAGGTTGTAGAGATGGAGTTTTCTACTGGGGATGATAGTGAGGATTAACAGGTTGTAGAGATGGAGTTTTCTACTGGGGATGATAGTGAGGATTAACAGGTTGTAGAGATGGAGTTTTCTACTGGGGATGATAGTGAGGATTAACAGGTTGTAGAGATGGAGGAGTTTTCTACTGGGGATGATAGTGAGGATTAACAGGTTGTAGAGATGGAGGAGTTTTCTACTGGGGATGATAGTGAGGATTAACAGGTTGTAGAGATGGAGTTTTCTACTGGGGATGATAGTGAGGATTAACAGGTTGTAGAGATGGAGTTTTCTACTGGGGATGATAGTGAGGATTAACAGGTTGTAGAGATGGAGGAGTTTTCTACTGGGGATGATAGTGAGGATTAACAGGTTGTAGAGATGGAGGAGTTTTCTACTGGGGATGATAGTGAGGATTAACAGGTTGTAGAGATGGAGTTTTCTACTGGGGATGATAGTGAGGATTAACAGGTTGTAGAGATGGAGTTTTCTACTGGGGATGATAGTGAGGATTAACAGGTTGTAGAGATGGAGTTTTCTACTGGGGATGATAGTGAGGATTAACAGGTTGTAGAGATGGAGGAGTTTACTACTGGGGATGATAGTGAGGATAAACAGGTTGTAGAGATGGGGAGGAGTTTTCTTCTGGGGATGATAGTGAGGATTAACAGGTTGTAGAGATGGAGTTTTCTACTGGGGATGATAGTGAGGATTAACAGGTTGTAGAGATGGAGTTTTCTACTGGGGATGATAGTGAGGATTAACAGGTTGTAGAGATGGAGGAGTTTTCTACTGGGGATGATAGTGAGGATTAACAGGATGTAGAGATGGAGGAGTTTTCTACTGGGGATGATAGTGAGGATTAACAGGTTGTAGAGATGGAGTTTTCTACTGGGGATGATAGTGAGGATTAACAGGTTGTAGAGATGGAGTTTTCTACTGGGGATGATAGTGAGGATTAACAGGTTGTAGAGATGGAGGAGTTTTCTACTGGGGATGATAGTGAGGATTAACAGGTTGTAGAGATGGAGTTTTCTACTGGGGATGAAAGTGAGGATTAACAGGTTGTAGAGATGGAGGAGTTTTCTACTGGGGATGATAGTGAGGATTACAGGTTGTAGAGATGGAGGAGTTTTCTACTGGGGATGATAGTGAGGATTAACAGGTTGTAGAGATGGAGGAGTTTTCTACTGGGGATGATAGTGAGGATTAACAGGTTGTAGAGATGGAGGAGTTTTCTACTGGGGATGATAGTGAGGATTAACAGGTTGTAGAGATGGAGGAGTTTTCTACTGGGGATGATAGTGAGGATTAACAGGTTGTAGAGATGGAGTTTTCTACTGGGGATGATAGTGAGGATTAACAGGTTGTAGAGATGGAGGAGTTTTCTACTGGGGATGATAGTGAGGATTAACAGGTTGTAGAGATGGAGGAGTTTTCTACTGGGGATGATAGTGAGGATTAACAGGTTGTAGAGATGGAGTTTTCTACTGGGGATGATAGTGAGGATTAACAGGTTGTAGAGATGGAGGAGTTTTCTACTGGGGATGATAGTGAGGATTAACAGGTTGTAGAGAGATGGAGTTTTCTACTGGGGATGATAGTGAGGATTAACAGGTTGTAGAGATGGAGGAGTTTTCTACTGGGGATGATAGTGAGGATTAACAGGTTGTAGAGATGGAGTTTTCTACTGGGGATGATAGTGAGGATTAACAGGTTGTAGAGATGGAGGAGTTTTCTACTGGGGATGATAGTGAGGATTAACAGGTTGTAGAGATGGAGGAGTTTTCTTCTGGGGATGATAGTGAGGATTAACAGGTTGTAGAGATGGAGTTTTCTACTGGGGATGATAGTGAGGATTAACAGGTTGTAGAGATGGAGTTTTCTACTGGGGATGATAGTGAGGATTAACAGGTTGTAGAGATGGAGGAGTTTTCTACTGGGGATGATAGTGAGGATTAACAGGTTGTAGAGATGGAGGAGTTTTCTACTGGGGATGATAGTGAGGATAAACAGGTTGTAGAGATGGAGTTTTCTACTGGGGATGAAAGTGAGGATTAACAGGTTGTAGAGATGGAGAGTTTTCTACTGGGGATGATAGTGAGGATTAACAGGTTGTAGAGATGGAGTTTTCTACTGGGGATGATAGTGAGGATTAACAGGTTGTAGAGATGGAGGAGTTTTCTACTGGGGATGATAGTGAGGATTAACAGGTTGTAGAGATGGAGGAGTTTTCTACTGGGGATGATAGTGAGGATTAACAGGTTGTAGAGATGGAGGAGTTTTCTACTGGGGATGATAGTGAGGATTAACAGGTTGTAGAGATGGAGGAGTTTTCTACTGGGGATGATAGTGAGGATTAACAGGTTGTAGAGATGGAGTTTTCTACTGGGGATGATAGTGAGGATTAACAGGTTGTAGAGATGGAGTTTTCTACTGGGGATGATAGTGAGGATTAACAGGTTGTAGAGATGGAGGAGTTTTCTACTGGGGATGATAGTGAGGATAAACAGGTTGTAGAGATGGAGTTTTCTACTGGGGATGAAAGTGAGGATTAACAGGTTGTAGAGATGGAGGAGTTTTCTACTGGGGATGATAGTGAGGATTAACAGGTTGTAGAGATGGAGGAGTTTTCTACTGGGGATGATAGTGAGGATTAACAGGTTGTAGAGATGGAGGAGTTTTCTACTGGGGATGATAGTGAGGATTAACAGGTTGTAGAGATGGAGGAGGACTGGGGATGATAGTGAGGATAACAGGTTGTAGAGATGGAGTTTTCTACTGGGGATGATAGTGAGGATTAACAGGTTGTAGAGATGGAGGAGTTTTCTACTGGGGATGATAGTGAGGATTAACAGGTTGTAGAGATGGAGGAGTTTTCTACTGGGGATGATAGTGAGGATTAACAGGTTGTAGAGATGGAGGAGTTTTCTACTGGGGATGATAGTGAGGATTAACAGGTTGTAGAGATGGAGGAGTTTTCTACTGGGGATGATAGTGAGGATTAACAGGTTGTAGAGATGGAGGAGTTTTCTACTGGGGATGATAGTGAGGATTAACAGGTTGTAGAGATGGAGGAGTTTTCTACTGGGGATGATAGTGAGGATTAACAGGTTGTAGAGATGGAGGAGTTTTCTACTGGGGATGATAGTGAGGATTAACAGGTTGTAGAGATGGAGGAGTTTTCTACTGGGGATGATAGTGAGGATTAACAGGTTGTAGAGATGGAGGAGTTTTCTACTGGGGATGATAGTGAGGATTAACAGGTTGTAGAGATGGAGGAGTTTTCTACTGGGGATGATAGTGAGGATTAACAGGTTGTAGAGATGGAGGAGTTTTCTACTGGGGATGATAGTGAGGATTAACAGGTTGTAGAGATGGAGGAGTTTTCTACTGGGGATGATAGTGAGGATTAACAGGTTGTAGAGATGGAGGAGTTTTCTACTGGGGATGATAGTGAGGATTAACAGGTTGTAGAGATGGAGGAGTTTTCTACTGGGGATGATAGTGAGGATTAACAGGTTGTAGAGATGGAGGAGTTTTCTACTGGGGATGATAGTGAGGATTAACAGGTTGTAGAGATGGAGGAGTTTTCTACTGGGGATGATAGTGAGGATTAACAGGTTGTAGAGATGGAGTTTTCTACTGGGGATGATAGTGAGGATAAACAGGTTGTAGAGATGGAGGAGTTTTCTACTGGGGATGATAGTGAGGATTAACAGGTTGTAGAGATGGAGTTTTCTACTGGGGATGATAGTGAGGATTAACAGGTTGTAGAGATGGAGGAGTTTTCTACTGGGGATGATAGTGAGGATTAACAGGTTGTAGAGATGGAGGAGTTTTCTACTGGGGATGATAGTGAGGATTAACAGGTTGTAGAGATGGAGGAGTTTTCTACTGGGGATGATAGTGAGGATTAACAGGTTGTAGAGATGGAGGAGTTTTCTACTGGGGATGATAGTGAGGATTAACAGGTTGTAGAGATGGAGGAGTTTTCTACTGGGGATGATAGTGAGGATTAACAGGTTGTAGAGATGGAGGAGTTTTCTACTGGGGATGATAGTGAGGATTAACAGGTTGTAGAGATGGAGGAGTTTTCTACTGGGGATGATAGTGAGGATTAACAGGTTGTAGAGATGGAGGAGTTTTCTACTGGGGATGATAGTGAGGATTAACAGGTTGTAGAGATGGAGGAGTTTTCTACTGGGGATGATAGTGAGGATTAACAGGTTGTAGAGATGGAGGAGTTTTCTACTGGGGATGATAGTGAGGATTAACAGGTTGTAGAGATGGAGTTTTCTACTGGGGATGATAGTGAGGATTAACAGGTTGTAGAGATGGAGGAGTTTTCTACTGGGGATGATAGTGAGGATTAACAGGTTGTAGAGATGGAGGAGTTTTCTACTGGGGATGATAGTGAGGATTAACAGGTTGTAGAGATGGAGGAGTTTTCTACTGGGGATGATAGTGAGGATTAACAGGTTGTAGAGAGGAGTTTTCTACTGGGGATGATAGTGAGGATTAACAGGTTGTAGAGATGGAGGAGTTTTCTACTGGGGATGATAGTGAGGATTAACAGGTTGTAGAGATGGAGTTTTCTACTGGGGATGATAGTGAGGATTAACAGGTTGTAGAGATGGAGGAGTTTTCTACTGGGGATGATAGTGAGGATTAACAGGTTGTAGAGATGGAGGAGTTTTCTACTGGGGATGATAGTGAGGATTAACAGGTTGTAGAGATGGAGGAGTTTTCTACTGGGGATGATAGTGAGGATTAACAGGTTGTAGAGATGGAGTTTTCTACTGGGGATGATAGTGAGGATTAACAGGTTGTAGAGATGGAGGAGTTTTCTACTGGGGATGATAGTGAGGATTAACAGGTTGTAGAGATGGAGGAGTTTTCTACTGGGGATGATAGTGAGGATTAACAGGTTGTAGAGATGGAGGAGTTTTCTACTGGGGATGATAGTGAGGATTAACAGGTTGTAGAGATGGAGGAGTTTTCTACTGGGGATGATAGTGAGGATTAACAGGTTGTAGAGATGGAGGAGTTTTCTACTGGGGATGATAGTGAGGATTAACAGGTTGTAGAGATGGAGGAGTTTTCTACTGGGGATGATAGTGAGGATAACAGGTTGTAGAGATGGAGGAGTTTTCTACTGGGGATGATAGTGAGGATTAACAGGTTGTAGAGATGGAGTTTTCTACTGGGGATGATAGTGAGGATTAACAGGTTGTAGAGATGGAGGAGTTTTCTACTGGGGATGATAGTGAGGATTAACAGGTTGTAGAGATGGAGGAGTTTTCTACTGGGGATGATAGTGAGGATTAACAGGTTGTAGAGATGGAGGAGTTTTCTACTGGGGATGATAGTGAGGATTAACAGGTTGTAGAGATGGAGGAGTTTTCTACTGGGGATGATAGTGAGGATTAACAGGTTGTAGAGATGGAGTTTTCTACTGGGGATGATAGTGAGGATTAACAGGTTGTAGAGATGGAGGAGTTTTCTACTGGGGATGATAGTGAGGATTAACAGGTTGTAGAGATGGAGGAGTTTTCTACTGGGGATGATAGTGAGGATTAACAGGTTGTAGAGATGGAGGAGTTTTCTTCTGGGGATGATAGTGAGGATTAACAGGTTGTAGAGATGGAGTTTTCTACTGGGGATGATAGTGAGGATTAACAGGTTGTAGAGATGGAGGAGTTTTCTACTGGGGATGATAGTGAGGATTAACAGGTTGTAGAGATGGAGGAGTTTTCTACTGGGGATGATAGTGAGGATTAACAGGTTGTAGAGATGGAGGAGTTTTCTACTGGGGATGATAGTGAGGATTAACAGGTTGTAGAGATGGAGGAGTTTTCTACTGGGGATGATAGTGAGGATTAACAGGTTGTAGAGATGGAGGAGTTTTCTACTGGGGATGATAGTGAGGATTAACAGGTTGTAGAGATGGAGGAGTTTTCTACTGGGGATGATAGTGAGGATTAACAGGTTGTAGAGATGGAGGAGTTTTCTACTGGGGATGATAGTGAGGATTAACAGGTTGTAGAGATGGAGGAGTTTTCTACTGGGGATGATAGTGAGGATTAACAGGTTGTAGAGATGGAGGAGTTTTCTACTGGGGATGATAGTGAGGATTAACAGGTGTAGAGATGGAGTTTTCTACTGGGGATGATAGTGAGGATTAACAGGTTGTAGAGATGGAGGAGTTTTCTACTGGGGATGATAGTGAGGATTAACAGGTTGTAGAGATGGAGTTTTCTACTGGGGATGATAGTGAGGATTAACAGGTTGTAGAGATGGAGGAGTTTTCTACTGGGGATGATAGTGAGGATTAACAGGTTGTAGAGATGGAGTTTTCTACTGGGGATGATAGTGAGGATTAACAGGTTGTAGAGATGGAGGAGTTTTCTACTGGGGATGATAGTGAGGATTAACAGGTTGTAGAGATGGAGGAGTTTTCTACTGGGGATGATAGTGAGGATTAACAGGTTGTAGAGATGGAGTTTTCTACTGGGGATGATAGTGAGGATTAACAGGTTGTAGAGATGGAGGAGTTTTCTACTGGGG
This sequence comes from Oncorhynchus kisutch, assembly GCF_002021735.2. Classification (NCBI taxonomy): domain Eukaryota; kingdom Metazoa; phylum Chordata; class Actinopteri; order Salmoniformes; family Salmonidae; genus Oncorhynchus; species Oncorhynchus kisutch. The sequence goes on from NW_022264527.1 coordinate 16,961, forward strand.
ATGATAGTGAGGATTAACAGGTTGTAGAGATGGAGGAGTTTTCTACTGGGGATGATAGTGAGGATTAACAGGTTGTAGAGATGGAGGAGTTTTCTACTGGGGATGATAGTGAGGATTAACAGGTTTAGAGATGGAGGAGTTTTCTACTGGGGATGATAGTGAGGATTAACAGGTTGTAGAGATGGAGGAGTTTTCTACTGGGGATGATAGTGAGGATTAACAGGTTGTAGAGATGGAGGAGTTTTCTACTGGGGATGATAGTGAGGATTAACAGGTTGTAGAGATGGAGGAGTTTTCTACTGGGGATGATAGTGAGGATTAACAGGTTGTAGAGATGGAGGAGTTTTCTACTGGGGATGATAGTGAGGATTAACAGGTTGTAGAGATGGAGGAGTTTTCTACTGGGGATGATAGTGAGGATTAACAGGTTGTAGAGATGGAGGAGTTTTCTACTGGGGATGATAGTGAGGATTAACAGGTTGTAGAGATGGAGGAGTTTTCTACTGGGGATGATAGTGAGGATTAACAGGTTGTAGAGATGGAGGAGTTTTCTACTGGGGATGATAGTGAGGATTAACAGGTTGTAGAGATGGAGGAGTTTTCTACTGGGGATGATAGTGAGGATTAACAGGTTGTAGAGATGGAGGAGTTTTCTACTGGGGATGATAGTGAGGATTAACAGGTTGTAGAGATGGAGGAGTTTTCTACTGGGGATGATAGTGAGGATTAACAGGTTGTAGAGATGGAGGAGTTTTCTACTGGGGATGATAGTGAGGATTAACAGGTTGTAGAGATGGAGGAGTTTTCTACTGGGGATGATAGTGAGGATTAACAGGTTGTAGAGATGGAGGAGTTTTCTACTGGGGATGATAGTGAGGATTAACAGGTTGTAGAGATGGAGGAGTTTTCTACTGGGGATGATAGTGAGGATTAACAGGTTGTAGAGATGGAGGAGTTTTCTACTGGGGATGATAGTGAGGATTAACAGGTTGTAGAGATGGAGTTTTCTACTGGGGATGATAGTGAGGATTAACAGGTTGTAGAGATGGAGGAGTTTTCTACTGGGGATGATAGTGAGGATTAACAGGTTGTAGAGATGGAGGAGTTTTCTACTGGGGATGATAGTGAGGATTAACAGGTTGTAGAGATGGAGTTTTCTACTGGGGATGATAGTGAGGATTAACAGGTTGTAGAGATGGAGGAGTTTTCTACTGGGGATGATAGTGAGGATTAACAGGTTGTAGAGATGGAGTTTTCTACTGGGGATGATAGTGAGGATTAACAGGTTGTAGAGATGGAGGAGTTTTCTACTGGGGATGATAGTGAGGATTAACAGGTTGTAGAGATGGAGGAGTTTTCTACTGGGGATGATAGTGAGGATTAACAGGTTGTAGAGATGGAGTTTTCTACTGGGGATGATAGTGAGGATTAACAGGTTGTAGAGATGGAGGAGTTTTCTTCTGGGGATGATAGTGAGGATTAACAGGTTGTAGAGATGGAGGAGTTTTCTACTGGGGATGATAGTGAGGATTAACAGGTTGTAGAGATGGAGGAGTTTTCTACTGGGGATGATAGTGAGGATTAACAGGTTGTAGAGATGGAGGAGTTTTCTACTGGGGATGATAGTGAGGATTAACAGGTTGTAGAGATGGAGGAGTTTTCTACTGGGGATGATAGTGAGTATTAACAGGTTGTAGAGATGGAATTTTCTACTGGGGATGATAGTGAGGATTAACAGGTTGTAGAGATGGAGGAGTTTTTCTGGGGATGATAGTGAGGATTAACAGGTTGTAGAGATGGAGGAGTTTTCTACTGGGGATGATAGTGAGGATTAACAGGTTGTAGAGATGGAGTTTTCTACTGGGGATGATAGTGAGGATTAACAGGTTGTAGAGATGGAGGAGTTTTCTACTGGGGATGATAGTGAGGATTAACAGGTTGTAGAGATGGAGGAGTTTTCTACTGGGGATGATAGTGAGGATTAACAGGTTGTAGAGATGGAGTTTTCTACTGGGGATGATAGTGAGGATTAACAGGTTGTAGAGATGGAGGAGTTTTCTACTGGGGATGATAGTGAGGATTAACAGGTTGTAGAGATGGAGTTTTCTACTGGGGATGATAGTGAGGATTAACAGGTTGTAGAGATGGAGGAGTTTTCTACTGGGGATGATAGTGAGGATTAACAGGTTGTAGAGATGGAGGAGTTTTCTACTGGGGATGATAGTGAGGATTAACAGGTTGTAGAGATGGAGGAGTTTTCTACTGGGGATGATAGTGAGGATTAACAGGATGTAGAGATGGAGGAGTTTTCTACTGGGGATGATATTGAGGATTAACAGGTTGTAGAGATGGAGGAGTTTTCTACTGGGGATGATAGTGAGGATTAACAGGTTGTAGAGATGGAGGAGTTTTCTACTGGGGATGATAGTGAGGATTAACAGGTTGTAGAGATGGAGGAGTTTTCTACTGGGGATGATAGTGAGGATTAACAGGTTGTAGAGATGGAGGAGTTTTCTACTGGGGATGATAGTGAGGATTAACAGGTTGTAGAGATGGAGGAGTTTTCTACTGGGGATGATAGTGAGGATTAACAGGTTGTAGAGATGGAGGAGTTTTCTACTGGGGATGATAGTGAGGATTAACAGGTTGTAGAGATGGAGGAGTTTTCTACTGGGGATGATAGTGAGGATTAACAGGTTGTAGAGATGGAGGAGTTTTCTACTGGGGATGATAGTGAGGATTAACAGGTTGTAGAGATGGAGGAGTTTTCTACTGGGGATGATAGTGAGGATTAACAGGTTGTAGAGATGGAGGAGTTTTCTACTGGGGATGATAGTGAGGATTAACAGGTTGTAGAGATGGAGTTTTCTACTGGGGATGAAAGTGAGGATTAACAGGTTGTAGAGATGGAGGAGTTTTCTACTGGGGATGATAGTGAGGATTAACAGGTTGTAGAGATGGAGGAGTTTTCTACTGGGGATGATAGTGAGGATTAACAGGTTGTAGAGATGGAGGAGTTTTCTACTGGGGATGATAGTGAGGATTAACAGGTTGTAGAGATGGAGGAGTTTTCTACTGGGGATGATAGTGAGGATTAACAGGTTGTAGAGATGGAGTTTTCTACTGGGGATGATAGTGAGGATTAACAGGTTGTAGAGATGGAGGAGTTTTCTACTGGGGATGATAGTGAGGATTAACAGGTTGTAGAGATGGAGGAGTGTTCTACTGGGGATGATAGTGAGGATTAACAGGTTGTAGAGATGGAGGAGTTTTCTACTGGGGATGATAGTGAGGATTAACAGGTTGTAGAGATGGAGGAGTTTTCTACTGGGGATGAGAGTGAGGATAAACAGGTTGTAGAGATGGAGGAGTTTTCTACTGGGGATGATAGTGAGGATTAACAGGTTATAGAGATGGAGGAGTTTTCTTCTGGGGATGATAGTGAGGATTAACAGGTTGTAGAGATGGAGTTTTCTACTGGGGATGATAGTGAGGATTAACAGGTTGTAGAGATGGAGGAGTTTTCTTCTGGGGATGATAGTGAGGATTAACAGGTTGTAGAGATGGAGGAGTTTTCTACTGGGGATGATAGTGAGGATTAACAGGTTGTAGAGATGGAGTTTTCTACTGGGGATGATAGTGAGGATTAACAGGTTGTAGAGATGGAGTTTTCTACTGGGGATGATAGTGAGGATTAACAGGTTGTAGAGATGGAGGAGTTTTCTACTGGGGATGATAGTGAGGATTAACAGGTTGTAGAGATGGAGGAGTTTTCTACTGGGGATGATAGTGAGGATTAACAGGTTGTAGAGATGGAGTTTTCTACTGGGGATGATAGTGAGGATTAACAGGTTGTAGAGATGGAGGAGTTTTCTACTGGGGATGATAGTGAGGATTAACAGGTTGTAGAGATGGAGGAGTTTTCTACTGGGGATGATAGTGAGGATAAACAGGATGTAGAGATGGAGGAGTTTTCTACTGGGGATGATAGTGAGGATTAACAGGTTGTAGAGATGGAGGAGTTTTCTACTGGGGATGAGAGTGAGGATTAACAGGATGTAGAGATGGAGGAGTTTTCTACTGGGGATGATATTGAGGATTAACAGGTTGTAGAGATGGAGGAGTTTTCTACTGGGGATGATAGTGAGGATTAACAGGTTGTAGAGATGGAGGAGTTTTCTACTGGGGATGATAGTGAGGATTAACAGGTTGTAGAGATGGAGGAGTTTTCTACTGGGGATGATAGTGAGGATTAACAGGTTGTAGAGATGGAGGAGTTTTCTACTGGGGATGATAGTGAGGATTAACAGGTTGTAGAGATGGAGGAGTTTTCTACTGGGGATGATAGTGAGGATTAACAGGTTGTAGAGATGGAGGAGAGTTTCTACTGGGGATGATAGTGAGGATTAACAGGTTGTAGAGATGGATGAGTTTTCTACTGGGGATGATAGTGAAGATTAACAGGTTGTAGAGATGGAGGAGTGTTCTACTGGGAATGATAACGAGGATTAACAGGATGTAGAGATGGAGGAGTTTTCTACTGGGGATGATAGTGAGGATTAACAGGATGTAGAGATGGAGGAGTTTTCTTCTGGGGATGATAGTGAGGATTAACAGGTTGTAGAGATGGAGTTTTCTACTGGGGATGATAGTGAGGATTAACAGGTTGTAGAGATGGAGTTTTCTACTGGGGATGATAGTGAGGATTAACAGGTTGTAGAGATGGAGTTTTCTACTGTGGATGATAATGAGGATTAACAGGTTGTAGAGATGGAGGAGTTTTCTACTGGGGATGATAGTGAGGATTAACAGGTTGTAGAGATGGAGTTTTCTACTGGGGATGATAGTGAGGATTAACAGGTTGTAGAGATGGAGGAGTTTTCTACTGGGGATGATAGTGAGGATTAACAGGTTGTAGAGATGGAGGAGTTTTCTACTGGGGATGATAGTGAGGATTAACAGGTTGTAGAGATGGAGTTTTCTACTGGGGATGATAGTGAGGATTAACAGGTTGTAGAGATGGAGGAGTTTTCTACTGGGGATGATAGTGAGGATTAACAGGTTGTAGAGATGGAGGAGTTTTCTACTGGGGATGATAGTGAGGATTAACAGGTTGTAGAGATGGAGGAGTTTTCTACTGGGGATGATAGTGAGGATTAACAGGTTGTAGAGATGGAGGAGTTTTCTACTGGGGATGATAGTGAGGATTAACAGGTTGTAGAGATGGAGTTTTCTACTGGGGATGATAGTGAGGATTAACAGGTGTAGAGATGGAGGAGTTTTCTACTGGGGATGATAGTGAGGATTAACAGGTTGTAGAGATGGAGTTTTCTACTGGGGATGATAGTGAGGATTAACAGGTTGTAGAGATGGAGTTTTCTACTGGGGATGATAGTGAGGATTAACAGGTTGTAGAGATGGAGGAGTTTTCTACTGGGGATGATAGTGAGGATTAACAGGTTGTAGAGATGGAGTTTTCTACTGGGGATGAAAGTGAGGATTAACAGGTTGTAGAGATGGAGGAGTTTTCTACTGGGGATGATAGTGAGGATTAACAGGTTGTAGAGATGGAGTTTTCTACTGGGGATGAGAGTGAGGATTAACAGGTTGTAGAGATGGAGGAGTTTTCTACTGGGGATGATAGTGAGGATTAACAGGTTGTAGAGATGGAGGAGTTTTCTACTGGGGATGATAGTGAGGATTAACAGGTTGTAGAGATGGAGTTTTCTACTGGGGATGATAGTGAGGATTAACAGGTTGTAGAGATGGAGGAGTTTTCTACTGGGGATGATAGTGAGGATTAACAGGTTGTAGAGATGGAGTTTTCTACTGGGGATGATAGTGAGGATTAACAGGATGTAGAGATGGAGGAGTTTTCTACTGGGGATGATAGTGAGGATTAACAGGTTGTAGAGATGGAGTTTTCTACTGGGGATGATAGTGAGGATTAACAGTTGTAGAGATGGAGGAGTTTTCTACTGGGGATGATAGTGAGGATTAACAGGTTGTAGAGATGGAGTTTTCTACTGGGGATGATAGTGAGGATTAACAGGTTGTAGAGATGGAGGAGTTTTCTACTGGGGATGATAGTGAGGATTAACAGGATGTAGAGATGGAGGAGTTTTCTACTGGGGATGATAGTGAGGATTAACAGGTTGTAGAGATGGAGGAGTTTTCTACTGGGGATGATAGTGAGGATTAACAGGTTGTAGAGATGGAGTTTTCTACTGGGGATGATAGTGAGGATTAACAGGATGTAGAGATGGAGGAGTTTTCTACTGGGGATGATAGTGAGGATTAACAGGTTGTAGAGATGGAGGAGTTTTCTACTGGGGATGATAGTGAGGATTAACAGGTTGTAGAGATGGAGGAGTTTTCTACTGGGGATGATAGTGAGGATTAACAGGTTGTAGAGATGGAGTTTTCTACTGGGGATGATAGTGAGGATTAACAGGTTGTAGAGATGGAGTTTTCTACTGGGGATGATAGTGAGGATTAACAGGTTGTAGAGATGGAGGAGTTTTCTTCTGGGGATGATAGTGAGGATTAACAGGTTGTAGAGATGGAGTTTTCTACTGGGGATGATAGTGAGGATTAACAGGTTGTAGAGATGGAGGAGTTTTCTACTGGGGATGATAGTGAGGATTAACAGGTTGTAGAGATGGAGGGTTTTCTTCTGGGGATGATAGTGAGGATTAACAGGTTGTAGAGATGGAGTTTTCTACTGGGGATGATAGTGAGGATTAACAGGTTGTAGAGATGGAGGAGTTTTCTACTGGGGATGATAGTGAGGATTAACAGGTTGTAGAGATGGAGGAGTTTTCTTCTGGGGATGATAGTGAGGATTAACAGGTTGTAGAGATGGAGGAGTTTTCTACTGGGGATGATAGTGAGGATTAACAGGTTGTAGAGATGGAGGTTTTCTACTGGGGATGATAGTGAGGATTAACAGGTTGTAGAGATGGAGGAGTTTCTACTGGGGATGATAGTGAGGATTAACAGGTTGTAGAGATGGAGGAGTTTTCTACTGGGGATGATAGTGAGGATTAACAGGTTGTAGAGATGGAGTTTTCTACTGGGGATGATAGTGAGGATTAACAGGTTGTAGAGATGGAGGAGTTTTCTACTGGGGATGATAGTGAGGATTAACAGGTTGTAGAGATGGAGGAGTTTTCTACTGGGGATGATAGTGAGGATTAACAGGTTGTAGAGATGGAGGAGTTTCTACTGGGGATGATAGTGAGGATTAACAGGTTGTAGATGGAGTTTTCTACTGGGGATGATAGTGAGGATTAACAGGTTGTAGAGAGGATGGAGTTTTCTTACTGGGGATGATAGTGAGGATTAACAGGTTGTAGAGATGGAGGAGTTTTCTACTGGGGATGATAGTGAGGATTACAGAATGTAGAGATGGAGAGATTTCTACTGGGGATGATAGTGAGGATAAACAGGTTGTAGAGATGGAGAGTTTTCTTCTGGGGATGATAGTGAGGATTAACAGGATGTAAAGATGGAGGAGTTTTCTACTGGGGATGATAGTGAGGATTAACAGGATGTAGAGATGGAGGAGTTTTTCTGGGGATGATAGTGAGGATTAACAGGATGTAGAGATGGAGGAGTTTTCTTCTGGGGATGATAGTGAGGATAAACAGGATGTAGAGATGGAGTTTTCTACTGGGGATGATAGTGAGGATTAACAGGTTGTAGAGATGGAGTTTTCTACTGGGGATGAGAGTGAGGATTAACAGGTTGTAGAGATGGAGGAGTTTTCTACTGGGGATGATAGTGAGGATTAACAGGTTGTAGAGATGGAGTTTCTACTGGGGATGATAGTGAGGATAACAGGTTGTAGAGATGGAGGAGTTTTCTACTGGGGATGATAGTGAGGATAACAGGTTGTAGAGATGGAGGAGTTTTCTCTGGGGATGATAGTGAAAATTAACAGGTTGTAGAGATGGAGTTTTCTACTGGGGATGATAGTGAGGATTAACAGGTTGTAGAGATGGAGAGGAGTTTCTACTGGGGATGATAGTGAGGATAAACAGGTTGTAGATATGAGGATGGAGGAGTTTCTTCTGGGGATGATAGTGAGGATTAACAGGTGTAGAGAGATGGAGTTTTCTACTGGGGATGATAGTGAGGATTAACAGGTTGTAGAGATGGGAGTTTTCTACTGTGGATGATAGTGAGGATTAACAGGTTGTAGAGATGGAGGAGTTTTCTTCTGGGGATGATAGTGAGGATTAACAGGTTATAGAGATCGAGGAGTTTTCTTCTGGGATGATAGTGAGAAAATTAACAGGTTGTAGAGATGGAGTTTTTACTGGGGATGATAGTGAGGATTAACAGGTTGTAGAGATGGAGGAGTTCACTACTGGGGATGATAGTGAGGATAAACAGGTTGTAGATATGGGGAGGAGTTTTCTTCTGGGGATGATAGTGAGGATTAAAAGGATGTAGAGATGGAGGAGTTTTCTTCTGGGATGATGATAGTGAGGATTAACAGGTTGTAGAGATGGAGGAGTTTCTACTGGGGATGATAGTGAGGATAAACAGGTTGTAGAGATGGAGTTTCTTCTGGGGATGATGATAGTGAGGATTAACAGGGATGTAAAGATGGAGGAGGTTTTCTACTGGGGATGATAGTGAGGATTAACAGGATGTAGAGATGGAGGAGTTTTCTTCTGGGGATGATAGTGAGGATTAACAGGGTGTAGAGATGGAGGAGTTTTCTTCTGGGGATGATAGTGAGGATAAACAGGATGTAGAGATGGAGTTTTCTACTGGGGATGATAGTGAGGATTAACAGGTTGTAGAGATGGAGTTTTCTACTGGGGATGATAGTGAGGATTAACAGGTGTGTAGAGATGGAGGGGTTAGTTTCTTCTGGGGATGATAGTGAGGATTAACAGGTTGTAGAGATGGAGTTTCTACTGGGGATGATAGTGAGGATTAAAAGTTGTAGAGATGGAGGAGAGTTTTTTCTGGGGGATGATAGTGAGGATTAACAGGTTGTAGAGATGGAGGAGTTTTCTTCTGGGGATGATAGTGAGGATTAACAGGTTGTAGAGATGGAGTTTTTACTGGGGATGATGATAGTGAGGATTAACAGGTTGTAGAGATGGAGAGTTTCTTACTGGGGATGATAGTGAGGATAAACAGGTTGTAGAGATGGAGGAGTTTTCTCTGGGGATGATAGTGAGGAAACAGGTTAGAGATGGATGGAGGAGTTTTTACTGGGATGATAGTGAGGATAAACAGGTTGTAGAGATGGAGAGGTTTCTACTGGGGATGATAGTGAGGATAACAGGTTGTAGAGATGGGAGGTTTTCTACTGGGGATGATAGTGAGGATAAACAGGTTGTAGAGATGGAGGAGTTTTCTACTGGGGGATGATAGTGAGGATAAACAGGTTGTAGAGATGGAGGAGTTTTCTACTGGGGATGATAGTGAGGATTAACACAGGTTGTAGAGATGGAGGAGTTTTCTACTGGGGATGATAGTGAGGATTAACAGGTTGTAGAGAGGAGGAGTTTTCTTCTGGGGATGATAGTGAGTATTAACAGGTTGTAGAGATGGAGTTTTCTACTGGGGATGATAGTGAGGATTAACAGTTGTAGAGAAGGAGTTTTCTACTGGGGATGATAGTGAGGATAAACAGGATTGTAGAGATGGAGGGGAGTTTTCTTCTGGGGATGAGTTGAGGATAACAGGTTGTAGAGATGGAGGAGTTTTCTACTGGGGATGATAGGAGGATAAACAGGTTGTAGAGATGGAGAGTTTTCTACTGGGGATGATTGAGGATTAAACAGGTTGTAGAGATGGAGAGGTTTTCTACTGGGGATGATGAGTGAGGATAAACAGGTTGTAGGATGGAGGAGTTTTCTACTGGGATGATAGTGAGGATAAACAGGTTGAGAGATGGAGGAGTTTTCTACTGGGGATGATAGTGAGGATTAACAGGATGTAGAGATGGAGGAGTTTTTACTGGGGATGATAGTGAGGATTAACAGGATGTAGAGATGGAGGAGTTTTCTTCTGGGGATGATAGTAGTGAGTATTAACAGGTTGGAGAGAGGAGTTTTCTACTGGGGATGATAGTGAGGATTACAGGTTGTAGAGAATGGAGTTTTCTACGGGGATGATAGTGAGGATTAACAGGATGTAGAGATGGAGGAGTTTTCTACTGGGGATGATAGTGAGGATTAAACAGGTTGTAGAGATGGAGTTTCTACTGGGGATGATAGTGAGGAATTACAAGCATGTAGAGATGGAGGAGTTTTCTTCTGGGGATGATAGTGAGGATAACAGGTTGTAGAGATGGAAGTTTTCTACTGGGGATGAGACGAGTGAGGATAAACAGGTTGTAGAGATGGAGTTTTCTACTGGGGATGATAGTGAGGATTAAACAGGATTGTAGAGATGGAGGAGTTTTCTTCTGGGGATGATAGTGAGGATTAACAGGTTGTAGAGATGGAAGTCTTTCTACTGGGGATGAAATTGAGGATTAACAGGTTATGTAGAGATGGAGGAGTTTTCTTCTGGGGATGATAGTGAGGAT
>NW_022264528.1:0-27530 GCF_002021735.2 Oncorhynchus kisutch
CCTGGTTACTACCCTCTGATAGGCCAGGTACCCCCAGGTTATCTAATCAGTCCTGGTACTACCCTCTGACAGGCCAGGTACCCCCAGGTTATCTAATCAGTCCTGGTACTACCCTCTGGATAGGCCCAAGTACCCCCAGGTTATCTAATCGTCCTGGTAATTTACCAGTCTGAAACAGGCCAGGTACCCCCAGGTTATCTAACAGTCCTGGTACTACCCTCTGATAGACAGGTCATGGTACCCCCAGGTGTTATCTAATCAGTCCTGGTACTACCCTCTGATAGGCCAGGGTACCCCCAGGTTATCTTAATCAGTCCTGGTTCTACCCTCTGGAACAGGCCAGGTACCCCCAGGTTAGTCTAATCAGTCCTGGTACTACCCTCTGGATAAGGCCAGGTACCCCCAGGTTATCTAATCAGTCCTGATACTACCCTCTGATAGGCCAGGTACCCCCAGGTTATCTAATCAGTCCTGGTACTACCCTCTGATAGGCCAGGTACCCCCAGGTCATCTAATCAGTCTGGTACTACCCTCTGGACAGGCCAGATCCCTCAGGTTATCTAATCAGTCCTGGTACTACCCTCTGATAGGCCAAGTGCCCCAAGTATTATCTAATCTGTCCTGGTACTACCCTCTGATAGGCCAGGTACCCCCAGGTTATCTAATCAGTCCTGGTACTACCCTCTGATAGGCCAGGTACCCCCAGGTTATCTAATCAGTCCTGGTTCTACCCTCTGGACAGGCCAGGTACCCCCAGGTTATCTAATCAGTCCTGGTACTACCCTCTGATAGGCCAGGTACCCCAGGTTATCTAATCAGTCTGGTACTACCCCTCTGACTAGGCCAGGTAGCCCAGGTTATCTAATCAGTCCTGGTACTACCCTCTGATAGGCCAGGTACCCCCAGGTTATATAATCAGTCCTGGTACTACCCCTGATAGGCCAGGTACCCCCAGGGTTATCTAATCAGTCCTGGTACTACCCTCTGATAGGCCAGGTACCCCCAGCGTATCTAATCAGTCCTGGTACTACCCTCTGATAGGCCAGATCCCTCAGGTTAATCTAATCAGTCCTGGTACTACCCTCTGATAGGCCAGGTACCCCAAGGTTATCTAATCAGTCCTGGTACTACCCTCTGATAGGCCAGGTACCCCCAGGTTATCTAATCAGTCCTGGTACTACCCTCTGATAGGCCAGGTACCACCCAGGTTATCTAATCAGTCTGGTACTACCCTCTGATAGGCCAGATCCCTCAGATTATCTAATCAGTCCTGGTACTACCCTCTGATAGGCCAGGTACCCCCAGGTTATCTAATCAGTCCTGGTACTACCCTCTGATAGGCCAGGTACCCCCAGGTTAACAACACTGCAGATCATCAAGGTAAAGTAATAATGTATTAATCTGGATGATTGTATTGATGTTTCAGCCTGGGAAGTCGTGGGTGTCAGCCTGTATAAGTATGATTGTACCGACACACTGTCAGGCCCGACCCTGGTGTCCTACTCATTCAGCTGTCCACCTTTCAACCAGACAGAGTGTATGAAGGTATGGTTAACAAACACACACACACACACACAACACACACACACACACACACACACACACCACACCACACACACACAACATACACACACATACACACACACACACACTCACACACCCCACACACATACGCACACACATACACGCATACACACACACACCCACACACACATATACACACACAGACACACACGCTTTGGTCAGTCTTGTAACACTACTATCCTCTCTATGATGTTATTTTAGTTGACCTTTTAACCCCTGAGATGTGACTGTTGTCTCCACTCTAGATTGGTGGAACCATGTAAGTTACATGGATGGATGCTGCAAGACATGTGAGTAAAGAGAAAGACTACCTGTCCAGCTATGGTTTCTGGGTAGCTTCCTGTATGCCCATGTTAAGTCTCTTCCTGTATGCCCATATTAAGTATCTCCATGTATGCCCATGTTTAGTCTCTTCCTGTATGCCCATATTTAGTCTCTTCCTGTATGCCCATGTTTAGTCTCTCCCTGTATTGCCCGTATTAAGTCTCTTCCTATATGCCCATGTTTAGTCTCTTCCTGTATGCCCATGTTTAGTCTCTCCTTGTATGCCAATGTTTAGTCTCTTCCTGTATGCCCAAATTTAGTCTCTTCCTGTATGCCCATATTAAGTCTCTCCCTGTATGCCCATATTTAGTCTCTCCCTGTATGCCCATGTTTAGTCTCTTCCTGTATGCCCATGTTTAGTCTCTCCCTGTATGCCCATATTAAGTCTCTTCCTGTATGCCCATGTTTAGTCTCTTCCTGTATGCCCATGTTTAGTCTCTCCCTGTATGCCAATGTTTAGTCTCTTCCTGTATGCCCAAATTTAGTCTCTTCCTGTATGCCCATGTTTAGTCTCTCCCTGTATGCCCATGTTTAGTCTCTCCCTGTATGCCCATGTTAGTCTCTTCCTGTATGCCAATATTTAGTCTCTTCCTGTATGCCCATATTTAGTCTCTTCCTGTATGCCCATTTTAAGTCTCTTCCTGTATGCCCATATTTAGTCTCTCCCCACCTGCTTCTACTGAAGTTAATCTGTGTTACCTGTTGTCGGATAACGTGTGTTTCCCAGTGTATGTTTGTCCTTCAGTTTATGACCTCACCACTTCAATCAGACCTTTTCTCACTCCGCTTACGCTTAAAATATTTTGTTTTCCCCCCATTTGCGGAAACTACCTACTGTTTTAGGCAATACCTACAGCAATATGATGTTGTGGCTCCTACCTATGTCCCCCCCCCCCCAAAGGGTCTATTAACAGTAATAGGAATAGATGCTTTTCAGTGAAAATAACCAACATACACTTTACAAGCAAAATAATCTAATCTGACATCCATGTTACCATGACTGCCAATGCCACACTATGGATTCAAAATCCATACATGAATTGGTTCACACACCAATGACAAATGTAAACCAACAGTTTAACACCCCCAATATTGTAAATAGAACTGCTACTATGGTATTTACGGTAACTTCATTGAAAAGCATATAGAAATGCTACTATGGTATTTACGGTAACTTCATTGAAAAGCATATAGAAATGCTACTATGGTATTTACGGTAACTTCATTGAAAAGCATATAGAAATGCTACTATGGTATTTACGGTAACTTCATTGAAAAGCATATAGAAATGCTACTACGGTATTTACGGTAACTTCATTGAAAAGCATATAGAAATGCTACTACGGTATTTACGGTAACGTCATTGAAAAGCATATAGAACTAGATAGATAGAGTTGGGTTACATTTCTTCCTTTTTTGTGTTGGTGTGCAATCTGACCATGGTGTACCAATCCCACCAGGTACCGGATATTCTCTCTTCCCTTTCCCTGTTAGTCCCCTGACACCCACAGTTAACACAAACTGTGGAACGAGGTACCCGTCACTGATACAGATCTCTATGAGACAACAAGGCTTGCCAGCACCATTGTTGATATCCAACATGTACTCCCTTTGTGTTACAGAAACAACTACAGTACAGGACAAGTCAAACAGACTCTTTAAAAAAAACCTAGGTTTTTTTTGTGTCATTTTTTATTGTTGTCATCCACTATTTTGTTGCCATTTTTCCTCCAATTGTCCTCTGCGGATCACATGACACAGCTAAATCTTTCCCCGTTTTGCACTGTTGGGGGGGCAGTGCATTGTTGATCGCCAACAATGTACTGTTGGTAGTGGCCAAGTAGTCTGCAGTCGGTTAGATGTCTGCATGGTGCCTTGAACTGTAGTAGTACATCGTCTTTTAGTACTACTGTTCTGGGGGTTTGTACTGTCGCTAATGTTTTGGCTAATATGGTATAATTTGTATCCATTTATAAAAATTATTGTGTGCTCCTCTTTATTACTTCCCATAGTGGGGTGACAGGGTAGCCTAGTGGTTAGAGCGTTGGACTAGTAACCGGAAGGTTGCAAGTTCAAACCCCCGAGCTGACAAGGTACAAATCTGTTGTTCTGCCCCTGAACAGGCAGTTAACCCACTGTTCCTAGGCCGTCATTGAAAATAATAATTTGTTCTTAACTGACTTACCTAGTTAAATAAAGGTAAATAAAATAGTTTTATTAGTCTTCCTGAAATAGTCTTCCTGAAAGATGATGTGCAGTAGCACTGAAATATTTTATGCCATATTATCCAAACAACCTGCTAACAAGTACTAGATGTATTCTGGTGAAAGGGTATCTGTTCTGTTTCTGAAACTTTTTTTATTTATTTTTAAATTCATTCTTTTAGTAGAGGTTATAGTGGGCTTTTCACTCTTACGACAACGGACATATCCGTGTTACTAGGCGATAAATGTTAGATATTACATTAGCTCCATGCATTGTAACAGGATATGTCATTTGTCATGCTTTTTTTGTGTGTCATAAACTATTGCAAAAAAAATATTAGGACATACACACAAATGTCAGTCTTATAACCATTAGATTGTCAACATTATGTCTTCTTGCTTGAAGTGGTTGAAAGTAGACCCTTGTCAATAGGTACATAGGGTAGTAATGTGTTATCATCACATAGGATTCTTAGTAACACATTTTAGTTGATTAACTAGGCAGCTACGTGGGGGAAAGAATTCTGTGATGGAATTACACATTGGTTAACATGTTGTTGTTTTTTTACACTGACGCCTCGTCTACACAGAGGATTAAAACCAATAGGCTTACGCATCGCAGACCTCTCATACAATTGATATTCAAGTATGAAATATTCCTGGCCTCCCTAAACCATTTCACATTAAATCAATATTGCCGCCTTGGGGTATTGTCGCTAACAAAAACCTCGTGTTTTATGTACCATTTACATTCTGACAGCATGACAACAGTTGTACTGTTTCTGCTCCCTCTGTCTCTCTCTGTTCATGTGTTCCTTCATGGTTTCTACTTCCTCTGTCTCTCTCTGTTCATGTGTTCCTTCATGGTTTCTACTTCCTGTCTCTCTCTGTTCATGTGTTCCTTCATGGTTTCTACTTCCTGTCTCTCTCTGTTCATATGTTCCTTCATGGTTTCTACTTCCTCTGTCTCTCTCTGTTCATGTGTTCCTTCATGGTTTCTACTTCCTGTCTCTCTCTGTTCATGTGTTCCTTCATGGTTTCTACTTCCTGTCTCTCTCTGTTCATGTGTTCCTTCATGGTTTCTACTTTGTTTCTATACGGCCGGCAGATCAGAGTTCTGGTCTAATGGTTGTTCTTCAGAACCAGATCCAGACTGATGTGATGTGTGGTCAGAACCAGATCCAGACTGATGAGATGTGTGGTCAGAACCAGATTAAGACTGATGGGATGTGTGGTCAGAACCAGATCCAGACTGATGAGATGTGTGGTCAGAACCAGATTAAGACTGATGCGATGTGTGGTCAGAACCAGATTAAGACTGATGAGATGTTTGGTCAGAACCAGATTAAGACTGATGGGATGTGTGGTCAGAACCAGATCCAGACTAATGGGATGTGTGGTCAGAACCATATTAAGACTGATGGGATGTGTGGTCAGAACCATATTAAGACTGATTTGATGTGTGGTCAGAACCATATTAAGACTGATTTGATGTGTGGTCAGAACCAGATCCAGACTGATTTGATGTGTGGTCAGAACCAGATCCAGACTGATGTGATGTGTGGTCAGAACCAGATCCAGACTGATGGGATGTGTGGTCAGAACCAGATCCAGACTGATGTGAAGTGTGGTCAGAACCAGATCCAGACTGATGTGATGTGTGGTCAGAACCAGATCCAGACTGATGTGATGTGTGGTCAGAACCAGATCCAGACTGATGGGATGTGTGATCAGAACCAGATCCAGACTGATGTGATGTGTGGTCAGAACCAGATCCAGACTGATGGGATGTGTGGTCAGAACCAGATCCAGACTGATGGGATCTGTGTTCAGAACCAGATCCAGACTGATGTGATGTGTGGTCAAAACCAGATCCAGACTGATGTGATGTGTGGTCATTGTATTTGTGAACCCTGCAGGTAAAGAAGATGGGAAGTCCTGTCAGAAGGTGACAGTAAGGATGACGATACGGAAGAACGACTGTCGCAGTAACAGACCGGTATGTTTTTATTTTGTCTTAATTGATTCTGACCTGGGTATATAAATGTTACATCAACATGTAGGAATAGCACCATGTCTGGGAAACGTGTTTCTGGATGAGTAGAAGGGTCAAGTCCATCATGGATTATTGTGCCACGATAGTTGAGCAATATCTTCATCACGATAAGGGCTTTTATCATGATGTCTTAAAGATGATCTTTTTGCGTTTTTTTTTTATGTCGCATTAAGGATAATTCATAGCCCATCTACACCACCTGGATTAAAGACGTACGGTCATTTTATATGGCGTAGATCAGCTACGAACTGTCCTTAATGCTATATTTGGCGTAGTCGGCAGGATTAGGATATTCACATTTAGCATTACATCCACCTTGTTACATTTTTTGTTGTTGGGTTTTTTCCTCCAGGTCAACATAGTGTCATGTGACGGGAAGTGTCCGTCGGCCAGTATTTACAACTACAACATCAACACGTACGCCAGGTTCTGTAAGTGCTGCCGTGAGATGGGGCTGCAGAGGCGCTCCGTGCAGCTCTACTGCAGTGGCAACTCCACGTGGGTCAACTACTCTATACAGGAACCCACCGACTGCTCCTGCCAGTGGTCTTAGTGGCCACACAGAGACGCACACACACACACACACACACACACACACACACACACCACACACACACACACACACACACACACACACACACACACACACACACACACACACACACACACACATGACCGTATGCACACATGACCGTTATTCACTACAGGTGTACACACATTAAGTATATGCGCACACACACACGCACACACGCACGCACACACTGACACACACACACACACAACCACATACATACACACACACACATACACACACACGCACGCACGCACACACTGACACACACACACACACACACACACACACACACACACACACACACACACACACACACACACACACACACACACACACACACACACACACACACACACACACACACACACACACACACACACACACACCACACACACACACACACACTGCAGAGACACTACTCTTGTATGTCAGAGGGACAACAGAAGGTTGGGTATAGCAGAGCATGGTTTAGCGGCTTTGGGGCAGTTGAAGGTGGGTAGGGATGTATATGGACACAGCACAGCATCTATACAGGCTGAGAGGAGGAGGAAGCTATGAGTGGCTGTCATCCTACCGAACCAAAAAGGCCCCGTTACATTTCATGTTGATATGTTGTTCATTTTATTTCTCTTTATTTAAATTCTGCATTTCTATCTCTGAGAGTCAGGCTAGATGTCAGATCACGTTGTGTATCCAGAGCTGTCGGGTCAGTTTCGGGTTGGAAATGGTGTATTTCATCCGTTTGTTACTCCTCACGTACCTCATGGGGCGGCAGTGTAGCCTAGTGGTTAGAGCGTTGGACTAGTAACCGGAAGGTTGCAAGCTCAAACCCCCGAGCTGACAAGGTACAAATCTGTCGTTCTGCCGCCTGAACAAGGTAGTTTAACCCACTGTTCCTAGGCCGTCATTGAAAAGAAGAATTTGTTAAATAAAGGTAAACAATTGGTAGCTCTTTCAGAGGTGTGGTCAAGTCCACAAAAAGCCACAAGAATTTGTAACATAATTGAATGTGTTTTCTTTGACACTAAGAACACACAGCTTAGTGCTGTAGCTATATTCAACTCCAAAGTGTACTGTAATACACATACACTACCTACTGTACTACACTACACTACCTACTGTACTACACATACACTACCTACTGTACTACACATACACTACCTACTGTACTACACATACACTACCTACTGTACTACACATACCCTACCTACTGTACTACACATACACTACCTACTGTACTACAACATACACTACCTACTGTACTACACCTACGTACTACACTACCTACTGTAGCTACACATACACTACCTACTGTACTACACATACACTACCTACTGTACTACACTACACTACCTACTGTACTACACATACACTACCTACTGTATCTACACTACCTTACTGTACTACACATACACTACCTACTGTACTACCTACCTACTGTACTACACATACACTACCTACTGTACTACACTACCTACTGTACTACACATCACTACCTACTGTACTACACATACACTACCTACTGTACTACACATACACTACCCTACTGTACTACACTACCTACTGTACTACACATACACTACCTACTGTACTACACATACCACTACCTACGTACTACTACAATACACTACCTACTGTACTCACTACCTACGTACTACACATACACTACTCTGTACTAACACTCCTACTGTACTACACACCTACTGTACTACACATACACTACCTACTGTACACTACACTACTGTAGCTACACATACACTACCTACTGTACTACACATACACTACCTACTGTACTACACTACCTACTGTACTACACATACACTACCTACTGTACTACACATACACTACCTACTGTACTACACATACACTACCTACTGTACTACACTACCTACTGTACTACACATACACTACCTACTGTAATACACTACCTACTGTACTACACTACCTACTGTACTACACTACCTACTGTACTACACTACCTACTGTAATACACTACCTACTGTACTACACTACCTACTGTACTACACTACCTACTGTAATACACTACCTACTGTACTACACTACCTACTGTACTACACATACACTACCTACTGTACTACACTACCTACTGTACTACACTACCTACTGTACTACACATACACTACCTGCTGTACTACACATACACTACCTACTGTACTACACTACCTACTGTACTACACATACACTACCTACTGTACTACACATACACTACCTACTGTACTACACATACACTACCTACTGTACTACCCATACACTACCTACTGTACTACACATACACTACCTACTGTACTACACATCACTACCTACTGTACTACACATACACTACCTAACTGTACCTACACATACACTACCTACTGTACTACACATACACTACCTACTGTACTACACATACACTACCTACTTGTACTACACAACACTACTACTGTACTACACATCCTACTACTGTACTACACATACACTACTAACTTGTACTACACATACACTACCTACTGTACTACACATACACTACCTACTGTACTACACTACCTACTGTACTACACATACACTACCTACTACTACACATAACCTACCTACTGTACTACACATACACTACCTACTGTACTACACATACACTACCTACTGTACTACACATACACTACCTACTGTACTACACTACCTACTGTACTACACATACACGACCTACTGTACTACACATACACTACCTACTGTAATACACATACACTACCTACTGTACTGCACATCACTACCTCTGTACTACAACTACCTACTGTACTACACATACACTACCTACTGTACTACACTACCTACTGTACTACACATAAACGACCTACTGTACTACACATACACTACGTACTGTACTGCACATACACTACCTACTGTACTACACATACACTACCTACTGTACTACACTACCTACTGTACTACACATACACTACCTACTGTACTGCACATACACTACCTACTGTACTACACTACCTACTGTACTACACATACACTACCTACTGTACTACACTACCTACTGTACTACACATACACTACCTACTGTACTACACATACACTACCTACTGTACTACACTACCTACTGTACTACACTACCTACTGTACTACACATACACTACCTACTGTACTACACATACACTACCTACTGTACTACACATACACTACCTACTGTACTACACATACACTACCTACTGTACTACACATACACTACCTACTGTACTACACATACACTACCTACTGTACTACACTACCTACTGTACTACACATACACTACCTACTGTACTACACATACACTACCTACTGTACTACACATACACTACCGTTCAAAAGTTTGAGGTCAGTTAGAAATGTCCTTGTTTTTGAAATAAAAGCATAATTTGTTGTCCATTAAAATAACATCAAATTGATAAGAAATACAGTGTAGACATTGTTAATGTTGTAAATGACTACTGTAGCTGGAAACGTCTGATTTTTAATGGAATATCTACATAGGTGTGCAGAGGCCCATTATCAGCAACCATCATTCATGTGTTCCAATGGCACGTTGTGTTAGCTAATACAAATGTATCCTTTTAAAAGGCTAATTGCTCATTAGAAAAACCCTTTTGCAATTATGTTAGTACAGTACTAGCTGTGTACTACTCCCTTCCCAGAACAGCGCAAACTAACCAGAATAGAAAGAGGAGTGGGAGGCCCCGGTGCACAACTGAGCAAGAGGACAAGTACATTATGGTGTCTAGTTTGAGAAACAGACGCCTCACAAGTCCTCAACTGGCAGCTTCATTAAAAAGAGGGGGCGACACCGGGATGCTGGATTTTTAGGCAGAGTTGCAAAGAAAAGCCATATCTCAGACTGGCCAATAAAAACACAAGATTAAGACGAGCAATAGAACACAGACACTGTTAAAAGTCACCTCTTCACTGTTGACGTTGAGACTGGTGTTTTGCGGATACAATTTTGGATACACAATAACTACAACTAGCTGATACACAATAACTACAACTAGCTGATACACAATAACTACAACTAGCTGATACACAATAACTACAACTAGCTGATACACGACACAATAACTACCACTAGCTGATACACTACACAATAACTACAACTAGCTGATACACAATAACTACAACTAGCTGATACACGACACAATAACTACCACTAGCTGATACACAACACAATAACTACAACTAGCTGATACACAATAACTACAACTAGCTGATACACAATAACTACAACTAGCTGATACACAAGACAATAACTACCACTAGCTGATACACAACACAACAACTAGCTGATACACAACACAATAACTACAACTAGCTGATACACAATAACTAAAACTAGCTGATACACAATAACTACCACTAGCTGATACACAATAACTACAACTAGCTGATACACAAGACAATAACTACCACTAGCTGATACACAATAACTACAACTAGCTGACACACAACAACTACAACTAGCTGATACACAATAATTACAACTAGCTGATACACAACACAATAACTACAACTAGCTGATACACAATAACTACAACTAGCTGATACACAATAACTAAAACTGGCTGATACACAATAACTACAACTAGCTGACACACAACAACTACAACTAGCTGATACACAATAACTACAACTAGCTGATACACAACACAATAACTACAACTAGCTGATACACAACACAATAACTACAACTAGCTGATACACAATAACTACAACTAGCTGATACACAACACAATAACTACAACTAGCTGATACACAACACAATAACTACAACTAGCTGACACACAATAACTACAACTAGCTGATACACAATAACTACAACTAGCTGATACACAACACATAACTACAACTAGCTGATACACACACAATAACTACAACTAGCTGAAACACAATAACTACAACTAGCTGATACACAACACAATAACTACAACTAGCTGAAACACAATAACTACAACTAGCTGAATACACCACACAATAACTACAACTAGCTGAAACACAATAACTACAACTAGCTGATACACAATAACTACAACTAGCTGATACACAATACTACACTAGCTGATACACAACACAATAACTACAACTAGCTGAAACACAATACTACAACTAGCTAAACACAATAACTACAACTAGCTGATACACACACAACAACTAGCTGATACACAACACAATAACTACAACTAGCTGATACACAACACAATAACTACAACGAGCTGAAACACAATACTACAACTAGCTTGATACACAATAACTACAACTAGCTGATACACAACACAATAACTACAACTAGCTGATACACAACACAATAACTACAACTAGCTGATACACAATAACTACAACTAGCTGAAACACAATAACTACACTAGCTGATACACAATAACTACAACTAGCTGATACACAACACAATAACTACAACTAGCTGAAACACAATAACTACAACTAGCTGATACACAACACAATAACTACAACTAGCTGAAACACAATAACTAACAACTAGCTGATACACAACACAATAACTACAACTAGCTGAAACACAATAACTACAACTAGCTAATACACAATAACTACACTAGCTGATACACAATAACTACAACTAGCTGATACACAACACAATAACTACAACTAGCTGAAACACAATAACTACAACTAGCTAAACACAATAACTACAACTAGCTGATACACAACACAACAACTAGCTGATACACAACACAATAACTACAACTAGCTGATACACAACACAGACTACAACTAGCTGAAACACAATAACTACAACTAGCTGATACACAATAACTACAACTAGCTGATACACAACACAATAACTACAACTAGCTGATACACAACACAATAACTACAACTAGCTGATACACAATAACTACAACTAGCTGAAACACAATAACTACAACTAGCTGATACACAATAACTACAACTAGCTGATACACAATAACTACAACTAGCTGATACACAATAACTACAACTAGCTGACACACAATAACTACAGCTGACTGATACACAATAACTACAACTAGCTGATACACAACACAACAACTAGCTGATACACAACACAATAACTACAACTAGCTGATACACAATAACTACAACTAGCTGATACACAACAACTACAACTAGCTGATACACAATAACTACAACTAGCTGATACACAACACAATAACTACAACTAGCTGATACACAATAACTACAACTAGCTGATACACAATAACTAGCTGATACACAACACAATAACTACAACTGGCTGATACACAACACAATAACTACAACTGGCTGATACACAACACAATAACTACAACTGGCTGATACACAATAACTACAACTGGCTGATACACAACACAATAACTACAACTGGCTGATACACAATAACTACAACTGGCTGATACACAACACAATAACTACAACTGGCTGATACACAATAACTACAACTAGCTGATACACAATAACTACAACTAGCTGATACACAATAACTACAACTAGCTGATACACAATAACTACAACTAGCTGATACACAACACAATAACTACAACTAGCTGATACACAACACAATAACTAAAACTAGCTGATACACAACACAATAACTACAACTAGCTGATACACAACACAATAACTACAACTAGCTGATACACAACACAATAACTACAACTAGCTGATACACAACACAATAACTACAACTAGCTGATACACAACACAATAACTACAACTAGCTGAAACACAATAACTACAACTAGCTGATACACAACACAATAACTACAACTAGCTGATACACAACCCAATAACTACAACTATCTGATACATAACAACTACAACTAGCTGATACACACACAATAACTACAACTAGCTGATACACAACACAATAACTACAACTAGCTGATACACACACAATAACTACAACTAGCTGATACACAACACAATAACTACAACTAGCTGATACACAATAACTACAACTAGCTGATACACAATAACTACAACTAGCTGATACACAATAACTACAACTAGCTGATACACAATAACTACAACTAGCTGATACACAATAACTACAACTAGCTGATACACAATAACTACAACTAGCTGTGATACACAATAACTACAACTAGCTGATACACAATAACTACAACTAGCTGATACACAATAACTACAACTAGCTGATACACAATAACTACAACTAGCTGATACACAATAACTACAACTAGCTGATACACAATAACTACAACTAGCTGATACACAATAACTACAACTAGCTGATACACAACACAATAACTACAACTAGCTGATACACAATAACTACAACTAGCTGATACAACACATAACTACAACTAGCTGATACACAACACAATAACTACAACTAGCTGATACACAATAACTACAACTAGCTGATACACAACACAATAACTACAACTAGCTGATACACAATAACTACAACTAGCTGATACACAATAACTACAACTAGCTGATACACAATAACTACAACTAGCTGATACACAACACAATAACTACAACTAGCTGATACATAACAACTACAACTAGCTGATACACAACACAATAACTACAACTAGCTGATACACAACACTACAACTAGCTGATACATAACAACTACAACTAGCTGATACACAATAACTACAACTAGCTGATACACAATAACTACAACTAGCTGATACATAATAACTACAACTAGCTGATACACAACACAATAACTACAACTAGCTGATACATAATAACTACAACTAGCTGATACACACAACACAATAACTACAACTAGCTGATACATAACAACTACAACTAGCTGATACACAACACAATAACTACAACTAGCTGATACACAACAACTACAACTAGCTGATACACAATAACTACAACTAGCTGATACACAATAACTACAACTAGCTGATACACAATAACTACAACTAGCTGATACACAATAACTACAACTAGCTGATACACAATAACTACAACTAGCTGATACACAATAACTACAACTAGCTGATACACAATAACTACAACTAGCTGATACACAACACAACAACTACAACTAGCTGATACACAACACAATAACTACAACTAGCTGATACACAACACAATAACTACAACTAGCTGATACACAACACAATAACTACAACTAGCTGATACACAATAACTACAACTAGCTGATACACAATAACTACAACTAGCTGATACACAATAACTACAACTAGCTGATACACAACACAACAACTACAACTAGCTGATACACAACACAATAACTACAACTAGCTGATACACAATAACTACAACTAGCTGATGCACAATAACTACAACTAGCTGATACACAATAACTACAACTAGCTGATACACAACACAATAACTACAACTAGCTGATACACAATAACTACAACTAGCTGATACACAATAACTACAACTAGCTGATACACAATAACTACAACTAGCTGATACACAATAACTACAACTAGCTGATACACAATAACTACAACTAGCTGATACACAATAACTACAACTAGCTGATACACAATAACTACAACTAGCTGATACACAACACAATAACTACAACTAGCTGATACACAATAACTACAACTAGCTGATACAAACACAATAACTACAACTAGCTGATACACAACACAATAACTACAACTAGCTGATACACAATAACTACAACTAGCTGATACACAACACAATAACTACAACTAGCTGATACACAATAACTACAACTAGCTGATACACAATAACTACAACTAGCTGATACACAATAACTACAACTAGCTGATACACAATAACTACAACTAGCTGATACACAACACAATAACTACAACTAGCTGATACATAACAACTACAACTAGCTGATACACAACACAATAACTACAACTAGCTGATACACAACAACTATAACTAGCTGATACACAATAACTACAACTAGCTGATACACAATAACTACAACTAGCTGATACACAATAACTACAACTAGCTGATACACAACAACTACAACTAGCTGATACATAACAACTACAACTAGCTGATACACAACACAATAACTACAACTAGCTGATACATAATAACTACAACTAGCTGATACACAACACAATAACTACAACTAGCTGATACATAATAACTACAACTAGCTGATACAACACAATAACTACAACTAGCTGATACATAACAACTACAACTAGCTGATACACAACACAATAACTACAACTAGCTGATACACAACAACTATAACTAGCTGATACACAATAACTACAACTAGCTGATACACAATAACTACAACTAGCTGATACACAATAACTACAACTAGCTGATACACAATAACTACAACTAGCTGATACACAATAACTACAACTAGCTGATACACAATAACTACAACTAGCTGATACACAATAACTACAACTAGCTGATACACAACACAACAACTACAACTAGCTGATACACAACACAATAACTACAACTAGCTGATACACAACACAATAACTACAACTAGCTGATACACAACACAATAACTACAACTAGCTGATACACAATAACTACAACTAGCTGATACACAATAACTACAACTAGCTGATACACAATAACTACAACTAGCTGATACACAACACAACAACTACAACTAGCTGATACACAACACAATAACTACAACTAGCTGATACACAATAACTACAACTAGCTGATGCACAATAACTACAACTAGCTGATACACAATAACTACAACTAGCTGATACACAACACAATAACTACAACTAGCTGATACACAATAACTACAACTAGCTGATACACAATAACTACAACTAGCTGATACACAATAACTACAACTAGCTGATACACAATAACTACAACTAGCTGATACACAATAACTACAACTAGCTGATACACAATAACTACAACTAGCTGATACACAATAACTACAACTAGCTGATACACAATAACTACAACTAGCTGATACACAATAACTACAACTAGCTGATACACAATAACTACAACTAGCTGATACACAATAACTACAACTAGCTGATACACAATAACTACAACTAGCTGATACACAACACAATAACTACAACTAGCTGATGCTAAATTGTGTACTTGCGAGCAATGATAAGCAAACGCGTGTGCAATTTGTAACTCGATGCAGGTATGTGGTATCTCCATTTTGTGTAGCTAACTGTGGTCTTGTGGGGCGTACGTACCTCGTGTTAGGAATTAGATCTGACTCTAAGCCAGCCCCACTCTATGTATTTTGTAGGTAAAATGTGAGAGTATAGAGTCCAACATTAACACTGAATTCAGACATCAAGTTGTGCCTCATTTGTACATAAATAAATTCCCGATCTTGTGGCCTTTTGTGGAAATAAGTAGTTTTACATTTTTTAAATATATATATATATTTAGATGTATTACTTTATAGAGTTTATAACACCTTCAATGTGCTGTATATCAAGTGATATTAAATATGCTTTAATGTTACCATACTAGAGAGGTGTTGCTGAATAATTACCAATCAAGTTGTATGGCGACCATTTTATTTATTTGTTCCTGTTCAAACTTAGAACAGCGTTCATTATTTTGGTTTTGGGGATTTTTGTCAACACAGTTTTGTCAAGCATTGTGGCCCTGATATATTTTAACCCCCAATAGCACTCTCCAAAACTGATTTGGTTGCAGACCAGAAGTGTTTTTTTTTTTTACAACTTTAATTTGTGGATATTTTTGAAATTGATAAAATGTAAAAAAAAAATTAAAAAAAATTACTGAGAGGTTGGAAGAATCGCGCTTTTGAAATCACTTGTTGATAATACAGTAACTCGGTTGACAATAAGGTCTTCAGTTTTTCCTGTCTTCAAAATGTGTTTTTGTCACTTGATCGTATACATATTTTTAACAAATAAATATATCACAGCATAATTCAAATTTTGTGAAATGTGTCAATAATAAGTGTTGTGATTGGTTTGATTGGTTTGATTATGTTTCAAGCCTTTTCAATAACTTAAGTTCATTGTAAAGATAATTGTTGAATTGTGTTATTATTGGGGATATGAAACAACGGCCACAGGTTAGTGTAGTGAAACTAAATGTACATTTGAATTTTCAATAAATATTTCCTTAGAAAAACCCTAAGTTATCCTGACTGGTTTCTGTATAAATGTTTCTAATGTTATACAGGGGACATGTTTTTGCGTGGGAGTTTGAGTTTCAGGACACATCATGTTATGGTCAATATTGTGCTCCATGTTGGTTACTTTAGTAGTATTTAGTGTATCAGCACATTAAAATAGACTAGTTGATCATCCTACAGGGAACATGCTAGCTGTATATATAGATTTTTTATTTTATTTAACCTTTATTTAACTAAGCAAGTCAGTTAAGAAAAAACATGATTATTTACATTGACGGCCTACACCGGCCAATCACGGACGTGCACCGTACTATGGGACTCATCACTGCTGGATGTGATGAAGCCTGGATTGCAACCAGGGGACTGTAGTGACGCCTCTGGCACTGAGATGCAGAGTCTTAGACCGCTGACCCACCCGGGAGCCCAAGGTTTATAGCAGACACAGTGTCCTTAGACCGCTGACCCACCCGGGAGCCCAAGGGTTTATAGCAGACACAGTGTCTTAGACCGCTGACCCACCGGGAGCCCAAGGTTTTATAGGCAGACACAGTGTCTTAGACCGCTTACCCACCCGGAGCCCAAGGTTTATAGGAGACACCGTGTCTTAGACTGCTGGGAACACCCGGGAGCCCAAGGTTTATAGGCAGACACAGTGTCTTAGACTGCTGACCCACCCGGGAGCCCCAAGGGTTATTAGAGACACAGGTGTCTTAGACCGCTGACCCACCGGGGAGCCCAAGGTTTATAGCACACAGTGCCTTAGACCGCTGACCCACCCGGGAGCCCAAGGTTTATAGCAGACACAGTGCCTTAGACCGCTGTCCCACCCAGGAGCCCAAGGTTCATAGCAGACACAGTGTCTTAGACCGCTGACCCACCCGGGAGCCCAATGTTTATAGCAGACACGGTGTCTTAGACCGCTGCACCACCCGGGTTTAACCCCACCCTCAGAGATGACACTGTAGAGTTACACTGCATGGGGCAGGGTTAACCTTGTGGTTTAACCCCACCCTCAGAGATGACACTGTAGAGTTACACTGCATGGGGCAGGGTTAACCTTGTGGTTTAACCCCACCCTCAGAGATGACACTGTAGAGTTACACTGGATGGGGCAGGGTTAACCTTGTGGTTTAACCCCACCCTCAGAGATGACACTGTAGAGTTACACTGCATGGAGCAGGGTTAACCTTGTGGTTTAACCCCACCCTCAGAGATGACACTGTAGAGTTACACTGCATGGAGCAGGGTTAACCTTGTGGTTTAACCCCACCCTCAGAGATGACACTGTAGAGTTACACTGCATGGAGCAGGGTTAACCTTGTGGTTTAACCCCACCCTCAGAGATGACACTGTAGAGTTACACTGCATGGAGCAGGGTTAACCTTGTGGTTTAACCCCACCCTCAGAGATGACACTGTAGAGTTACACTGCATGGAGCAGGGTTAATCTTGTGGTTTAACCCCACCCTCAGAGATGACACTGTAGAGTTACACTGCATGGAGCAGGTTAATCTTGTGGTTTAACCCCACCCTCAGAGATGACACACACACCTGATTGAATGAGGGCATCACATTAATTTCCACATGAGTCTAGTCTAGGCCTAGATTCATTCAGATCCAGCTTTAACAGACAGCTGACACCTGCATACCAATCAGATCCAGCGATAACCAACAGCTGACACCTGCATACCAATCAGATCCAGCGATAACCAATAGCTGACACCTGAATACCACTCAGATCCAGCGATAACCGACAGCTGACACCTGAATACCAATCAGATCCAGCGATAACCGACAGCTGACACCTGAATACCAATCAGATCCAGCGATAACCGACAGCTGACACCTGAATACCAATCAGATCCAGCGATAACCGACAGCTGACACCTGGATACCAATCAGATGGTGGTGTCAGAGGTGGAACTGCGTTGGAGCCGTCAAATCGGTGAGCAGCTGCTCTTGATCATTGTCACGAAGCCACACCCACGTTAGAATATCAGAGTGAGAAAGTGTAGGTTATATAGAAATAATCACACTCAAATTTAAAAAATCATTCAATGAAATAACAAGGATTTCTGTCAGCCTAATTTGAGGTGTAGATTACATCTCACATTCCAGTGTTGGAGTGTGGATGGGATTGTTTCGGGTATATTTACCCCTCCGCATCTCCAGATGAATAAACTAAATGACCTCAGCTGACACCGGGCTCATATTCTAGTCGATTCTATTCCTAGGAGTATCTAAACGCCCACATGTGAGCTGTGATATTATAGACAAATTAACCCAATGACCTGATCTCTGTAGATGTCATTAGGTTCTGATTCTATTTGATTTTTAAATACTATTCGTAGGATTCTAAAAACAATACCTGGCTGTGGTACTGGCTGTGTTTCAGCAGTACAGTTTAGTCACAGCGGAGGGCCCTCTGCTGGTCACAGTTAGAGGGAGTCTATAGCCCTTCACGCTACAGGACACGGTTAGAGGGAGTCTATAGCCCTTCACGCTACAGGACACGGTTAGAGGGAGTCTATAGCCCTTCACGCTACAGGACACGGTTAGAGGGAGTCTATAGCCCTTCATGCTACAGGACACGGTTAGAGGGAGTCTATAGCCCTTCACGCTACAGGACACGGTTAGAGGGAGTCTATAGCCCTTCATGCTACAGGACACGGTTAGAGGGAGTCTATAGCCCTTCATGCTACAGGACACGGTTAGAGGGAGTCTATCCCTTCATGCTACAGGACACGGTTAGAGGGAGTCTATAGCCCTTCACGCTACAGGACACGGTTAGAGGGAGTATAGCCCTTCATGCTACAGGGGTTAGAGGGAGTCTAGAGCCCTTCACGCTACAGGACACGGTTAGAGGGAGTTATATCCAGCCCTTCACAGTCACACACGGAGCCGTTACGGTTAGAGCCCTGGGGCTATAGTCTCACTATAGCCTTCTCTACAGGACACGGCTAGACACGGCTAGAGGGCCCTTCAGTATGACTACAGGCATTAGACTGGACATAGCCACCTTCACATACAGGACACGGTTAGAGGGAGTCTATAGCCCTTCACGCTACAGGACACGGTTAGAGGGAGTCTATACACCCTTGGCTACAGGACACGGTTAGAGGGAGTCTATAGCCCTTCAGCACGCTCACGGTAGACACGGAGAGTAGCCCGCTATAGCCCTCACATAGCTACAGGACACGGAGGAGGGATCTACCCTCACGCCAGGCACGGAGAGGGAGTCTATACCCTTACGCCAGGACACGTTAGAGTCCTCTAGCCTTCACGCTACAGGGACACGGTTGAGGGGGAGTCTATACGCCCATTCACGTATAGAAGGAGCCAGGCCCTTTACACACGGTTAGAGGGAGTCTATAGCTCTTCACGTCATAGACACGGTTAGAGGGAGTCTATAGCCCTTCACGCTACAGACACGTTAGAGGAGAGTTATTCCCTTAGCCCAGGCACGTATTATAGCCTTCCCCACAGTTAGACTATCACGGTCTATACGGTCCGTATTAGCCCGGTTAGTCCACTAGCTTTTACAGGACACGGTTAGAGGGAGTCTATAGCCCTTCACGCTACAGGACACGGTTAGAGGGAGTCTATAGCCCTTCACGCTACAGGACACGGTTAGAGGGAGTCTATAGCCCTTCACGCTACAGGACACGGTTAGAGGGAGTCTATAGCCCTTCACGCTACAGGACACGGTTAGAGGGAGTCTATAGCCCTTCACGCTACAGGACACGGTTAGAGGGAGTCTATAGCCCTTCACGCTACAGGACACGGTTAGAGGGAGTCTATAGCCCTTCACGCTACAGGACACGGTTAGAGGGAGTCTATAGCCCTTCACGCTACAGGACACGGTTAGAGGGAGTCTATAGCCCTTCACGCTACAGGACACGGTTAGAGGAGTCTATAGCCCTTCACGCTACAGGACACGGTTAGAGGGAGTCTATAGCCCTTCACGCTACAGGACACGGTTAGAGGGAGTCTATAGCCCTTCACGCTACAGGACACGGTTAGAGGGAGTCTATAGCCCTTCACGCTACAGGACACGGTTAGAGGGAGTCTATAGCCCTTCACGCTACAGGACACGGTTAGAGGGGAGTCTATAGCCCTTCACGCTACAGGACACGGTTAGAGGGAGTCTATAGCCCTTCACGCTACAGGACACGGTTAGAGGGAGTCTATAGCCCTTCACGCTACAGGACACGGTTAGAGGGAGTCTATAGCCCTTCACGCTACAGGACACGGTTAGAGGGAGTCTATAGCCCTTCACGCTACAGGACACGGTTAGAGGGAGTCTATAGCCCTTCACGCTACAGGACACGGTTAGAGGGAGTCTATAGCCCTTCACGCTACAGGACACGGTTAGAGGAGTCTATAGCCCTTCACGCTACAGGACACGGTTAGAGGGAGTCTATAGCCCTTCACGCTACAGGACACGGTTAGAGGGAGTCTATAGCCCTTCACGCTACAGGACACGGTTAGAGGGGTCTATAGCCCTTCACGCTACAGGACACGGTTAGAGGGAGTCTATAGCCCTTCACGCTACAGGACACGGTTAGAGGGAGTCTATAGCCCTTCACGCTACAGGACACGGTTAGAGGGAGTCTATAGCCCTTCACGCTACAGGACACGGTTAGAGGGAGTCTATAGCCCTTCACGCTACAGGACACGGTTAGAGGGGAGTCTATAGCCCTTCACGCTACAGGACACGGTAGAGGGAGTCTATAGCCCTTCACGCTACAGGACACGGTTAGAGGGAGTCTATAGCCCTTCACGCTACAGGACACGGTTAGAGGAGTCTATAGCCCTTCACGCTACAGGACACGGTTAGAGGGAGTCTATAGCCCTTCACGCTACAGGACACGGTTAGAGGGAGTCTATAGCCCTTCACGCTACAGGACACGGTTAGAGGGAGTCTATAGCCCTTCACGCTACAGGACACGGTTAGAGGGAGTCTATAGCCCTTCACGCTACAGGACACGGTTAGAGGGAGTCTATAGCCCTTCACGCTACAGGACACGGTTAGAGGGAGTCTATAGCCCTTCACGCTACAGGACACGGTTAGAGGAGTCTATAGCCCTTCACGCTACAGGACACGGTTAGAGGGAGTCTATAGCCCTTCACGCTACAGACACGGTTAGAGGGAGTCTATAGCCCTTCACGCTACAGGACACGGTTAGAGGGAGTCTATAGCCCTTCACGCTACAGGACACGGTTAGAGGGAGTCTATAGCCCTTCACGCTACAGGACACGGTTAGAGGGAGTCTATAGCCCTCACGCTACAGGACACGGTTAGAGGGAGTCTATAGCCTTCACGCTACAGGACACGGTTAGAGGAGAGTCTATAGCCCTTCACGCTACAGGACACGGTTAGAGGGAGTCTATAGCCCTTCACGCTACAGGACACGGTTAGAGGGAGTCTATAGCCCTTCACGCTACAGGACACGGTTAGAGGGAGTCTATAGCCCTTCACGCTACAGGACACGGTTAGAGGGAGTCTATAGCCCTTCACGCTACAGGACACGGTTAGAGGGAGTCTATAGCCCTTCACGCTACAGGACACGGTTAGAGGGAGTCTATAGCCCTTCACGCTACAGGACACGGTTAGAGGGAGTCTATAGCCCTTCACGCTACAGGACACGGTTAGAGGGAGTCTATAGCCCTTCACGCTACAGGACACGGTTAGAGGAGTCTATAGCCCTTCACGCTACAGGACACGGTTAGAGGGAGTCTATAGCCCTTCACGCTACAGGACACGGTTAGAGGGAGTCTATAGCCCTTCACGCTACAGGACACGGTTAGAGGGAGTCTATAGCCCTTCACGCTACAGGACACGGTTAGAGCGAGTCTATAGCCCTTCACGCTACAGGACACGGTTAGAGGGAGTCTATAGCCCTTCACGCTACAGGACACGGTTAGAGGGAGTCTATAGCCCTTCACGCTACAGGACACGGTTAGAGGGAGTCTATAGCCCTTCACGCTACAGGACACGGTTAGAGGGAGTCTATAGCCCTTCACGCTACAGGACACGGTTAGAGGAGTCTATAGCCCTTCACGCTACAGGACACGGTTAGAGGGAGTCTATAGCCCTTCACGCTACAGGACACGGTTAGAGGGAGTCTATAGCCCTTCACGCTACAGGACACGGTTAGAGGGAGTCTATAGCCCTTCACGCTACAGGACACGGTTAGAGGGAGTCTATAGCCCTTCACGCTACAGGACACGGTTAGAGGGAGTCTATAGCCCTTTCACGCTACAGGACACGGGGTTAGAGGGAGTCTATGCCCTTCACGCTACAGGACACGGTTAGAGGGAGTCTATAGCCCTTCACGCTACAGGACACGGTTAGAGGGAGTCTATAGCCCTTCACGCTACAGGACACGGTTAGAGGGAGTCTATAGCCCTTCACGCTACAGGACACGGTTAGAGGGAGTCTATAGCCCTTCACGCTACAGGACACGGTTAGAGGGAGTCTATAGCCCTTCACGCTACAGGACACGGTTAGAGGGAGTCTATAGCCCTTCACGCTACAGGACACGGTTAGAGGGAGTCTATAGCCCTTCACGCTACAGGACACGGTTAGAGGGAGTCTATAGCCCTTCACGCTACAGGACACGGTTAGAGGGAGTCTATAGCCCTTCACGCTACAGGACACGGTTAGAGGGAGTCTATAGCCCTTCACGCTACAGGACACGGTTAGAGGGAGTCTATAGCCCTTCACGCTACAGGACACGGTTAGAGGGAGTCTATAGCCCTTCACGCTACAGGACACGGTTAGAGGGAGTCTATAGCCCTTCACGCTACAGGACACGGTTAGAGGGTTAGAGGGAGTCTATAGCCCTTCACGCTACAGGACACGGTTAGAGGGAGTCTATAGCCCTTCACGCTACAGGACACGGTTAGAGGGAGTCTATAGCCCTTCACGCTACAGGACACGGTTAGAGGGAGTCTATAGCCCTTCACGCTACAGGACACGGTTAGAGGGAGTCTATAGCCCTTCACGCTACAGGACACGGTTAGAGGGAGTCTATAGCCCTTCACGCTACAGGACACGGTTAGAGGGAGTCTATAGCCCTTCACGCTACAGGACACGGTTAGAGGGAGTCTATAGCCCTTCACGCTACAGGACACGGTTAGAGGGAGTCTATAGCCCTTCACGCTACAGGGACACGGTTAGAGGGAGTCTATAGCCCTTCACGCTACAGGACACGGTTAGAGGGAGTCTATAGCCCTTCACGCTACAGGACACGGTTAGAGGGAGTCTATAGCCCTTCACGCTACAGGACACGGTTAGAGGGAGTCTATAGCCCTTCACGCTACAGGACACGGTTAGAGGGAGTCTATAGCCCTTCACGCTACAGGACACGGTTAGAGGGAGTCTATAGCCCTTCACGCTACAGGACACGGTTAGAGGGAGTCTATAGCCTTCACGCTACAGGACACGGTTAGAGGGAGTCTATAGCCCTTCACGCTACAGGACACGGTTAGAGGGAGTCTATAGCCCTTCACGCTACAGGACACGGTTAGAGGGAGTCTATAGCCCTTCACGCTACAGGACACGGTTAGAGGGAGTCTAGCCCTTCACGCTACAGGACACGGTTAGAGGGAGTCTATAGCCCTTCACGCTACAGGACACGGTTAGAGGAGTCTATAGCCCTTCACGCTACAGGACACGGTTAGAGGGAGTCTATAGCCCTTCACGCTACAGGACACGGTTAGAGGGAGTCTATAGCCCTTCACGCTACAGGACACGGTTAGAGGGAGTCTATAGCCCTTCACGCTACAGGACACGGTTAGAGGGAGTCTATAGCCCTTCACGCTACAGGACACGGTTAGAGAGGAGTCTATAGCCCTTCACGCTACAGGACACGGTTAGAGGGAGTCTATAGCCCTTCACGCTACAGGACACGGTTAGAGGGAGTCTATAGCCCTTCACGCTACAGGACACGGTTAGAGGGAGTCTATAGCCCTTCACGCTACAGGACACGGTTAGAGGGAGTCTATAGCCCTTCACGCTACAGGACACGGTTAGAGAGAGTAGTTAAGCCCTTCACGCTACAGGACACGGTTAGAGGGAGTCTATAGCCCTTCACGCTACAGGACACGGTTAGAGGGAGTCTATAGCCCTTCACGCTACAGGACACGGTTAGAGGGAGTCTATAGCCCTTCACGCTACAGGACACGGTTAGAGGGAGTCTATAGCCCTTCACGCTACAGGACACGGTTAGAGGGAGTCTATAGCCCTTCACGCTACAGGACACGGTTAGAGGGAGTCTATAGCCCTTCACGCTACAGGACACGGTTAGAGGGAGTCTATAGCCCTTCACGCTACGACACGGTTAGAGGGAGTCTATAGCCCTTCACGCTACAGGACACGGTTAGAGGAGTCTATAGCCCTTCACACTACAGGACACGGTTAGAGGGAGTCTATAGCCCTTCACGCTACAGGACACGGTTAGCTTTAGAGAGAGTCTATAGCCCTTCACGCTACAGGACACGGTTAGAGGGAGTCTATAGCCCTTCACGCTACAGGACACGGTTAGAGGGAGTCTATAGCCCTTCACGCTACAGGACACGGTTAGAGGGAGTCTATAGCCCTTCACGCTACAGGACACGGTTAGAGGGAGTCTATAGCCCTTCACGCTACAGGACACGGTTAGAGGAGTCTTAGCCCTTCACGCTACAGGACACGGTTAGAGGGAGTCTATAGCCCTTCACGCTACAGGACACGTTAGAGGGAGTCTATAGGCCCTTCACGCTACAGGACACGGTTAGAGGGAGTCTATAGCCCTTCACGCTACAGAACACGGTTAGAGGGAGTCTATAGCCCTTCACGCTACAGGACACGGTTAGAGGGAGTCTATAGCCCTTCACGCTACAGGACACGGTTAGAGGGAGTCTATAGCCCTTCACGCTACAGGACACGGTTAGAGGGAGTCTATAGCCCTTCACGCTACAGGACACGGTTAGAGGGAGTCTATAGCCCTTCACGCTACAGGACACGGTTAGAGGGAGTCTATAGCCCTTCACGCTACAGGACACGGTTAGAGGAGTCTATAGCCCTTCACGCTACAGGACACGGTTAGAGGGAGTCTATAGCCCTTCACGCTACAGGACACGGTTAGAGGGAGTCTATAGCCCTTCACGCTACAGGACACGGTTAGAGGGAGTCTATAGCCCTTCACGCTACAGGACACGGTTAGAGGGAGTCTATAGCCCTTCACGCTACAGACACGGTTAGAGGGAGTCTATAGCCCTTCACGCTACAGGACACGGTTAGAGGGAGTCTATAGCCCTTCACGCTACAGGACACGGTTAGAGGGAGTCTATAGCCCTTCACGCTACAGGACACGGTTAGAGGGAGTCTATAGCCCTTCACGCTACAGGACACGGTTAGAGGGAGTCTATAGCCCTTCACGCTACAGGACACGGTTGGTTAGAGGGAGTCTATAGCCCTTCACGCTACAGGACACGGTTAGAGGGAGTCTATAGCCCTTCACGCTACAGGACACGGTTAGAGGGAGTCTATAGCCCTTCACGCTACAGGACACGGGTAGAGGGAGTCTATAGCCCTTCACGCTACAGGACACGGTTAGAGGGAGTCTATAGCCTTCACGCTACAGGGACACGTTAGAGGGAGTCTATAGCCCTT